>NC_051217.1:31780043-32027543 GCF_015220715.1 Pygocentrus nattereri | reverse complement strand
TTTACACAAAAATTGTTTTTTCTATGATACATTTTTCACTTACCTTAGATGTAGTCAGTCAGTCAAGGTACGTTTGGCATTCAAATTGTGCTTTTTAAGTTGTAAAATTTAGCTATGAGTCTAATAAACACTCGATAGTTGGTAGTAAATTCATGTGCAACTCTTTGCTCAACCTGCTGAAACCACATCCTAGTCTTCATTAAGGTCACAGTCTTGTTAGTGTGCTGTAGTTCACAGTATGGCTTTCTGTGAAGTGTAAAATGAATAAAACCTCATTGTGTAGTGGAAAGTTGTAGTCATCTATTTTAGACATAAGAAGTCTTAACCGTATAAACCTAGTGACCTTAATTAGCACCTGGATGCACTTTGAACATATTGAGAAGTTCTGGGTATGTATTTATGGAAAAGATTTGGGTGACTTCGTGTTGTTAACAATGTTAGCCTCATAAATTAAGTTAGTAACTAAAGAAACAAAATTTGTTTTGACTTGGGTGATCAACTAAGTGTGTATTGTGTGGCAAATTATGCAAATTTGATTTTTTTTTTGTGCTGAACTATTCCATTAAAGGAGTTTTAATTATTTTGAGCCCGAAGTTTTTGCCTCTCTACCTTGTCAAACTCTAGCAGAATCCATATTCTTCTACAGCCTGTTTGTCTCTCGCTCTGTTTTTTCTCTATTAATTGTCTTTCCTGTCCCTCTTGCTCTATTTCTATTTCTGTAAGTTTGAGGAGGCTTTTATGGAGAAGAGATGATTTGTCTTAGCCTTTAAACTTCCCCTAGCTAATTTTAGCTCTCTCCGCTGTCACAAGTAAAATAGTTAACCAAACGCTGCTTTAAGTTGTTCGATTATTTATTTATTATTATTATTATTTATTTTTTTTGGTTCTTCAAAATACAATTATTAATAGGTTGGAATGGGAAAATGTGTAAATAGTGAGTGAATAACTTAATTCCTGTTGTGTTTTTACTGACGCCACTGTTCAGACTACATACAGATTGGGACATGTATACAAACTGCTAATGCATGTTAGAAAAGATGTGAAAGAAAGAAGAGGACGGATAAAATGTGGACTTGGCTGTGTGTTTGGCTGAGCGTGCATTTTTGGTTTGTGTGTATCAGCCTGTGAGCTTCATTTTGGTGAGCTGTAATGGTCCATGGCCTTTTGCTGCTGTGAGTAATGAAAAATCTGAGTCAGTCTTTTGCAGAGGCCAGCCCCCCCCCTCTGCTCTCTCTTACACTCTGCTAGATAGTGAGATATAGCCCAGGACTCCACTTAAATCTTCCAGGCCAGAGTCCACACAGGCGCACGCAGATTTACTGAGGCTAGAGTGAGCTACAGCACCGTGGAGAGGGAATAAGCACAGCCCCCTAAATCTGAACTGATATAATTTGAGGCTCAAATAAATTATACAGGTTATACAGTGTGCAGTATAGAATGTGTGCATGAATGCATGTGTGACACACACTTATGTTGAATTAGGCCTGTGCTGGTAACAGAGTCCTCTTATTAGAGTAACTGTGGAAAATAACCACTTAAACCATGTTGGGGAGGTGGGATGGAGGTGGATGTTGATGTTTATTAATTATAATAAAATTATCAATAGCAACACTTTTATTTGCTAATTTTGAGACAGAACCTTTACTGCCTATCTTCGCCTAATTTCTTCTTCTGTAAATATTAATCTGTTTCCCCTGATATGAGTGCTGATTTTACAGACCTGAAGCTATTTAGTCAGTCTGCAAACTGATGCTGTGCTCTGAGGGTGTCTTAAAATGTACAGTGTACACTGTATGTTTTGCACAGCCATGATATCTGCAACACTAAACAGTCTACAAAACAATCTCAGTCTATGTTGGGTACAATAAATATGATATTAATGAAAGATATATCAATTCACTCAGCATCTTTCAAAGCTGTCATGTTCACGTGCTGACACACTAGTGTCTTGCTGTGAAATAAGGCAATAAATTAGTTTTTACCGTTGCTGCAAGCTGTTACTGTCACTTATGTCTATTAAATGCTGTGGAACAAAAGGGGCGATCCCAGCAGTTCCATTAGCTTATTGATGCATATGCCATCGTTTTATTGTTTATTTTGAAATGGATGTTTTGCTGTGGGTGTGTATTTGTGGTTGTGTTTGGTACATGGCTGTGCAGTGTGTGTGTGTGTGTGTGTGTGTGTGTGTCGTCCAGGTGTGTGTTCCCTCCCTGCTGTCTGTGAGCTCTTCTTGCTGTAATTAGTGGGACTGCTCTTCAATAATGCAGGGCCTGAGGTAGCCCCTGTGTGTGTATGTGCTTGTGTGTGTGCGTACGTGGTGCAGCGCGCTGGCATTTAGCGCTTAATCAGTGCCCAGCGCTGCCAGTGGCCGCTAATTGAAGGTTAGGAGCAAACGGCAGTGTGAGCCGAGGCCACCACAGGGGCAGATCATGGCCACGCCTCTCTCCTTCACTGCCTACTCTGTAATCCGCTTCTGAAATCAATACGTACTCTACTCACCCTGCATCTACCTTACTCCTCACCCTGCCTCTCCAACATCACTGCTTTGGGAATTCAACCTCAGCTTGTGCTCTGCTTTCAGTGCGAGAAGGACGTATAAATCATATATAGCTCTATATATAGAAATTGTAGCATGTCTTGACAAAGTGCTGCGTATACATTCTAAATTATATACTGTTGATTGTGTTGCTGAGTGGAGAGACGCTATGTGTTGTGTTTTGATGGTGCACCATACAAGTGCTTGATGCAATATAATGATGCTGGAAGCATGAGCCAGAATATAAAATTAAGTACTGCTTTTCAGCATAGGGAAGCGTGGGGCACAATGTTTTCATGTTTGCCAAATAATTGTAAACATTTAAGCAAGATTAGTTATTTATATGCAAGCAATCTACACATCTCTGGTAGAAATTAATGTAAACTTCATGGAATGGGTTTCCATGGCCAAGCAGATGCATCCAAGCCTTACATCTCCAAGCGCTGGACTTTAGAACAGTAGAGACGTGTTCTCTGGAGTAACAAATCACGCTTCTCCGTCTGGCAATCTGATGGACGAGTCTGTGTTTGACGGTTGCCAGGAGAACGGTACTTGTCTGACAGCTTGTGCCAAGTGTAAAGTTTGGTGGAGGTGGGATTATGGCGTGGGGTTGTTTTTCAGGAGCTGGGCTCGGCCGCTTTGTTCCAGTGAAAGGAACTCTTAATGCTTCAGCAGACCCAGAGATTTTGGACAATTTCATACTCCCAACTTTGTGGGAATAGTTTGGGGATGGCCCCTTCCTGTTCTAACATGATTGTACACCAATGCCCAAAGCAAGGTCCATAAAGACGTGAATGAGTGAGTTAGGTGTGGAAGAAATTGACTGGCCTGCACAGAGTCGTGACCTCAACCCGATAGAACACCTTTGTGTTGAATTAGAGCAGAGACTGTGAGCCAGGCCTTCTTATCCAAGATCAGTGTCTGACCTCACAAATGCGCTTCTGGAAGAATAGTCAAAAATTCCCATAAACACACTACTAAACCTTGTGGAAAGCCTTCTCAGAAGAGTTGAAGCTGTTATAGCTGCAAAGGGTGGGCCAACATCATATTAAACCCCTATGGATTAAGAATGAGGTGTCACTCAAGTTCTATAGTGTGTGTGTGTGTGTGTGTGTGTGTGTGTATATCTATCTATCTATCTATCTATATATCTATCTATCTATATATATATCTATCTATCTATATATATATATATATATATATATATCTATCTATCTATCTATCTATATATATATATATATATATATATATATATATATATATATATATATATATATATATATATATATATATATATGGCTATATAAAGTCTTTACATAGCTGCATGCTGTATTAAGAGTCATGAATAAATATGTAGCTGTTGTAAGATTAAACCTTTGTCGTTTTATTGCTGTTCTTTATTTTTGATCGATGTAGGGAATTGAGTAGAGAGAGAGAGAGGAAGAAGGAGTCGGGTGACCTTCAAGGAATCTCATTTTCTTCCTCCCTCATCACAGAATGAATATTTTAAGTACATTTTTTTGTGTTCTAAATCTGTTCTGGAATCGCACTGTAATTCGGGTTTCAGGTCAGTGGTAGTTAATGCAAAGTAAATAATATCAGTCCTGGAGCGAGAGACTATCAGCCATAATGCGATGAACTAGATTAGACTGCCTCTTGTAGATGCTGTCTCCATTTCTTTTATAAAGAAAGCGCAAAGCATGGCTGTAGTGTTCTCTTTTACTTTCACTGTAGCATCAGAGGTGCTGCGTCCTGTGCCATCATGAAAAAGTATTTTTATGGAAAATGCTTTTGTTAATAAGATGCATGTCACTCAGACATTATTTTTTAGCCACTTTTATGCTCCATATCATGAGCAATGGAGGTCGGAATGAAATGCATGATGCCTGGCGTTGCATCATGTTTAATGTGGTCTTCCGTCAAGGCTGTTGTGACCATGCAAGTTTATGGAAAATGTTGTTCCTGCATGTTGCTCTGTTTGTGTGTGGGTGAGTTAGAGTGCAGAGAGAGAATGAGAGTGCCTGAATGTTATGCATGTGGGTGTATCGCCCTGTGTGCATGGTTATGTTTATACTCACGCTCACACACACATTCACTTACGTATGTGTACTCATCATTGTGACTCACAGCGCAAAGCCCTTGAGCTCATCCACTTGCATCAACATGGTCTGACTAGGAAACACCCTGTGTCTGAACAGCTCTGCTGCTGTTCTTCACCCCAGTAGTGTGAGAGCAAAATCAGACAACTGCATCCACTCCATCAGATATCTGATTTGCTCCAACTTGCAAGGTAGACCGCATCAAGGCCCTAAAGAAGACATTGCAGTCTCCGTTTACCCCAAGCTACATGGTGATGAGATGATAGTAGGGTAAGGGTGTGTGATAGGAACTTGATGACTCATTATTGATAGAGAATGCTGTAAACCTTGAGAGTGAAGTTATACTAAAATTGATACCTAAATGTCTCATGTTTGGAATGTAATGAGAAAATGTATTAAGAAAAACTTGTCAAGAAATTACTATAAATAGTAATGTATATATTACAGAAGCCTTCAAATCTGGGCGTTGGGTGCAATGTAACTTAACAGTTGTATCCTTAAAATCTTGCTGCTTTTAAATGTAGTTAGCTAGCTATGCTACATTAGTTACCTTTGATCGAGTAGCGTTGCAGTGGAGAAGATTGAGTGGGCTTAAGCCCTTATGTAAAGCTGTAAGTTAAGTAAGTTTTTATGTATGTATGTCTGTATTTATTTATTTATTATTATTTTGGGCCCCCACTCATCTGTCTCTGTAGCAGTGAAGGCAATGAAACACATCCCGGGCTAATCTGATGAACTCCTGTTTTGTGTTGTCTTTTTGGCTAGTTGGACTGTAGTTGAATGTCCTCTAAAGCCAGTCATGCTCTCTGCTTCTTTGGTGACACTGTATGAAAATTCAGTCCTACAGACAGCTCTGTGTAAAGACAGTTTCAAATTAAGCCGTAATCCAGTCTCTCTACAGCTTATTTAACAAAGACAGTTTAAAAAAACTTAATGTTTTGTACCTTTGATAGCAAATGTTGACATTTTTGCCTTGTTTTATCCTCCTACATGCCATTTTGGGTAAGCAGTTGTGATTGTGTGTGTTTAAAATGGGCTGAAATCATGCAGAGGGAATATGCGAAGTGTGTTAAAGAGGGAATGTTAAAAGTGACCAATAACTTTGTGTAACACAGTAACTCTGTCTGAGCAGACCCTCCTTCACTGCTAGTTTGAGTCGTTTGTTCATTACCAAATTAACTTCTGACTAAGAGTACATGAACGCAGTATTGGTATTGATGCATCCCAATGTAATAATTGAATTTAAGGTCTGGATTTGAAGACCTCTATTTATTGTCAAATAATTTTTCAGTGCTCTGAAAATCTTGAAATACTGAATACATCTTAAAATACCTTCTGGTGTCTAGCTGATATAAGTTTAGTGTGCACTGTTAAACACTAGTGTGCATGCATGTATACATTCTTACATACATACATACATACATACATACATAAATAAATACATATGATTTTTATTAATACTACTTCTGTTACTAATAATGATCATAAGATCTGGAAGTAAAATTTGAGTAATCTAGAGTAACATGAGACTATTTAAATGTTTAAATTGTCATGATTTTTTTGTTGAGATTTTTCTTGTGCGTTACTTAGAATTATTTAAAGATAAAGGATAAATTCAATGTTCAATTTGCGTTTGGAAGGGGAGCGATAGCTGTTTAAAGTTGAAACTCACCAGTTTGTCAGGAACCCTACACCCCCCCACCCCACAGCTCTACCAAGCACACATCACGCTTTCAATTATTTACTCAATAAAAAGCTGCATCTGTCTGAGGATGAATTATTTAGCCGCAAAATGGGTCTCCCTCTGGAGAGAGGGAAAAAGGGTTGGAACGTTGGTCGTTCCAGTGGGATAAGCCCCACATACATCTGAGCTGGCCCTAAGATCAGCAGTATACTTGCGAACATGCACGAAGCTATGAACACCCCATGAGTGCCTGGTTCCCCTCTTAAAGTAGTACAGAACATTCTGTTGTGGCATTTTGAGGTTTAGCCACAGAATCATTTTGCAGTTGTCTCTCCAGTGTAGTTCAGTGCTCTAGAGTGGTAGCTGATAGTAGTGACAGAGATTCTTTGAGTATTAAGAACCTCTGTCTTGATTAAAGAAATGCTATATACAGTACTGACATACTAGGGTTACTCTAGGGTTCCAAGGACTAAGTTCCAGCTAGCATTCATATGACACCATGCTAGCTGTCCTAGTCTAGATTTAAATGCTCATTAGTCAGCTTAGCATTTTTGATAACCTTTAAAAGTTGGGAATTTCTTCAGTAAACATGTTTAGCCCTTGGAATAAACTCATGGCTAGCCCTAGCACTTGAACAGTTTCCTTAAACTGCTGATTTAAATAGTCTCAAGATGTGTATTGTCCTTTAGTTGGAATGGGAAATGTTGAGGTCGGCATGTGAGTATTCTCCGTTTGCTAGGCACGTTACAGGCCCTAATGAGCAGGGCCCTGCCCACCCCTCCGTGCTCAGGCCCCCTAAGTGCTTCTCTATTGATTAGCGAGAGAGAAGGGGGGAGGTTATTGCAAGATGACATAAGTAGATGGCCCCAACGTGTCTGGACTCTTAATGGACTGTTCTTCCATAATCTCTCTTTCTCTTTGTGTGTGTGTGTGTGTGTGTGTGTGTCTCTCTCTCTCTCTCTCTCTCTCTCTCTCTCTCTCTCTCTCTCTCTCTCTCTCTCTCTCTCTCTCTCTCTCTCGATGTCTTGACCCTTCTAAACTCCTCTTTCTCAGATCACGTCTAGTGGTCACCCTCCATCTTTGCAGTTCACTGGAACGTTATGTTTACTTTCCATTCACTAGAATTTACCATCCATCTCTTTCTCTTTTGAATTTCTCAGTTTCCAACTTTAGTCAGTGTGGCATGGTTTCCAAGCTATGACCTCTCTACTGCCCTACTTTGATGACCCATGTGCCCACAGCTTTCTGTGTGGAATAAAAACCCTGACCAGGATTTGGGTTGATTTAGGTTCTGGATTTTTCTTCAGCAGTGGAAGAACAATATAAACAAGGAATTGAATGGATAAGGGTTTTGAGGAAAGCTTTTGGTGTTAGGCAGAAACGCAGGTGTTTATTTGTTTTTGGAGCAGTGATACAAGTTTTGGCAAAGTCTTTTAATAGATAACCAGCTGTCATTAGCTGGACAATTAATCAGCTACTAGGCCTAAAGCCTCTAAGTGATTGTAGAGAACTTGATACTTGCACACTTATGAGTGCACACATTGACTGAGCTCTGTGTCACTGCCCCAAATATTTAAGTGTTCCTTGCATGGACTGTGACCAAAAACTGAGGCATTGCTGACTTGATGAGTATATAATAGGGGGCGACTGATAGTTCTACATTGTATAGTTAATATATTAGTAAATAAATATGTATGTATATATAAATATGAACATAAATGAGACAAGCAGGAACTGTGTAGCCATCACCATCTGCCATGTCCTTGTCTATAATTTTGTACACCCACCACCGTGCACCACAATCTCTCTCTTTTTGAAAACATGGATGAAACAGTTGTCTGTCTTATTGCTTGCAGATGTTTGCCTTCTGTGTGGTGTGTTTTTTGTGTAGTTGTGCTATAATCATCTCAAAAACACCACAGTTTTTAGGTGCATGTTTCATTTTTACTGTAAATGTCTACCAGTATAATTCAGAAGTTGAATGATAAATCTGAAATCAGCCTATTAAAAAGGAACTGTTGTTTTTGGAAATATTTTGGGAATAATGATTTTGACTACAAAATTATAGTAGTAAAAAATGCTGATATTAAAGTGAGAGCTGGAAAAATGTTTTACTACAAACTGGCGGCTGACGAAGTTGATATAGTGCTTTGATGCCTGGGTGCATACATTATAAACATTATAAAGGCTCTTATTTGCCTGTGTTCAGCAAGCAGCCCTTCTTTCTCCATGGTTCAGTGCACATATAGGGTGCATACACTTTGCCTTTTTTCCTCTCCTAGTTTTCTCATTGCCTGAAACCCTTGTTCAGTTACATTACTGCCCATCTAATTTTTAGACTTATTTTGTCTTGCCTTTTTCAGTATTTAACAATGTCACACTCAACTTGTACAACCATGAGAAAAAATACCAAAAAACACCCTAGGGGGAATAAGCCTACATACACACTAAAAATGCAACTGCAAATTACTAGTCATACTCCTCACAGATGAATGTTTAATAATTATTAAAAATCAAACGTTTGAATGTCATTCTGAAAGATTAAAGATTGACTCTTACACTACCAGATTATCTGTCCCGTCAGTTGCTTCTGACTGTGCCTTCAGTTTGGAAAATCGATGCACAGAGTGAAATTTTGTCAGAAGGGGCAAATCAGGATTAAAACTGGGCTAAAATTCATGTAGTTTACATCTGGCATTAAAGGGTAATTACACTTATTTTTTCAGAATTTCCTCACTCAGGCAAATTCAGTCATGCACAATGGTTTGATGTGAAATGATGTACCATAGAGACCAGTAATGTTTTTCAGGGAGAAAGAGGGAGTTCCCATCACTACCACTGTGAACAATTCTGATGTGATAAGTTTCTCTAGTACTTCACATCAAACCACTTTGAATGACTTTGTTTACATCTTAATTATTTAATTATACAGACATTCTGTGAAATTTTCCTTTTCATGAAGAATTTTCTGTACTTTTTGGTCTATTTTCTAGCACACTGGGCCATTATGTTTATGTGTGGTTGTTTGTGGCTTGTGGGTAGGCATAATCTGTGCATGTGCTTTCATGCAGATACTAATCAGCCTTTCTGCACAAGCTTGAGTGTGTGTGTGTGTGTGTTAGTGTTAGCTCCTGTGCAACCTCTCATCGCCACCCATGCAAAGGGCTGCTATGTGGTTCGGAGCATCTGAGACTGAATAGCCACGGTTATGTGTGCTCATGGGGGGAGTATGTGTATGGCCCTTGCTAGTGGCTCTGGGCTGATATGCTCTATTCTGTATGTCCTCTGTGGCCCTCAGCACTGCAGTATGCAGTGGGGAAGAGCTGAAAAGAAAGAAAGAGAGTGAAGAGCTGAATAGAGCAGAGCTGAATGCCAGTAATGGGGCTTGTTAAGGGTTGGTGGTGGTGGTGGAGTGAGTGGAGCGGGGAATGGAGAGGCAGGAGAAAAAGAGGAGAAAAGGAGTGAAGATGAAGGGGTGGGAGTGGGGGGATATGGTTGGAAAGTGCCTGGTCCGTCAGGCAACTGGTACAGAGCTGCTTTCAAACCATTTGCTACACAGAGAGCTGAGCCTGCAGCTATTCTTCCAAGAGTGCAAAGAGTGCATCTCTCTTTCTCACTCTCTCTCTTTGTCTCTCTGTCTTTCTCAGTTTTCCTTCAAGTCGTTTTCTATTGCACATACACACTCCATCAAATCTGTCTCATCCTAGCTGACATTTTCATTTCTGTACAGAAAGCTAGGTCTGTCATGATTGTGCAATTAAACTTGAAATAATCAGTAGATCACACAATTGCTTACATAATTGATAGTATTAGCTATGGATTCACAGATATGGGAACTCTGGGCCAATGTCGGGTATCTTATGTGTCATGTTTATCTATCTGCTGATGTCAAAACATCAACATGTAGGAATTTAGACTACATCTACCTGGATTACATTTCTCCATAGTGTTTTGCTAACATTCATTCGTAGAGGGTAATATAATCAGTAATATGATTTAAATTTAAATTAATATGTTATACATGTTATAGAAATCAAACATTTAAAATTAAGGTTATATATGTAGTAAAATGAAACAAATGCAGTTAAGTACAGTAAATGCATCTTTAAATATTGTATTGAAGCACTGGTTAAATCTAAACGTCCACCATATGTTAGTTATATTTAATCACCTGTCAATACCGACATGAGTCTAAAATCAGTGTGCATCCCTTGATTCAGCCTTACAGACAGTATTCTGTCACTCAAGGCCTTCTCATCTGTCTTCTCAGCCTGTATTATCTTCATGCCATTTTACCAAATGATCAATCCTGTATCATTCCCAAAAGAGACAATTAAACTTAGGCATTAGGGAAAACTGAAGCAGTCCTTTCTAGTATCCCAGTAACCGAAGATCTTCCATTCTCCAGATGCATCCAAAACCAGGAAATGGCTCTAATCCTAAACGCTGTAATCCTTTGGATTGAACAGACGTGCAGCCTCCCGCACATAATCTGAACCTACTGTAATTTTGTGTAATGGTTTATAGATCACTGAACTAAATTGCTAGCTGTAAACTGTGCAGTGTGAGATCAGTTGATCTATATGGCACTTCAGCCCAGGCAAATCAGTAGGTTTGCCCCAAAATGGTCAGTAATAACAGAACAGCTGAAGGTTTTGATCGAAAAAAACCTAGCAAAGATTATGTAAATGTTCAATTGTGTCAAAATATAAGACAAACAATTGTAACGTTGATGAAATAAAAAAGTTGTTATTTACAAATGCTGTTTTCTTTCAGCACAGTTTGATCCAAACAGTTTGACCCGCAGCAGAGTAATGTCAGCTGTGTGGATCTATTTTCTTGTTTTTGCGAGAGACGTTACACAAATGATTTGTATGTACGGTTTATTTCAAGCATCAGGAAAGGGTACAACGTCGTTCTTAGTTGCAGGTTTAGTAACAGTTGAAAACATGATATCCCATAGAATCCAGCAAAACGAAGCACAGAAAAAAAATCTTCGTCTCTAGCACCAGATTTTAAAATGATAAAATTCACAAATGACAGTGCCGAAGTGCAAATTATATGTATTGTATTGTTGAGGGCGTTTGATTTTGTGGCCTACAAATTTGAATAATTTTAGCAGGTATATTTTATGTGAACTATTTTTATTTGTCATCAGCCTTTTGGTTTTTGGATTTGATTTTCAGCGGAGTGAAATTCCGATTTCAGTTTTGGCTGAGAATTTTAATTTCGGTGCATCACTCAGTTGGTGGTTTGGCTCTGCTGTCAGTTTCATGTAAAAATGTGCTGTGCTGCGTGCGTGTGTAGAGTAGGTTCTTGCTGATACATTGGTCAGGGAAGGCATGCAGCTGTGAGTGGCTGTTTGATTTAGTCTGTCTGTGCGCATCATTCTTCTGCAGAGGGGGTGCACACACACATACACACATGGGGGGAAAGAGAATAAACATAAAGAAGCAGGCGTATGCTAATTGATAAACTCATGCTTGTGGAAATGCAAGCACATGCAGACAGACACACATTAACACACGATATGTACTGATGAAAATTTAGCGTTTTGTTATGTTACTGCATGTCCCACGTTATGTGTGTGCACATGCTTGGGAAATGGAGATATTTATAGCTGTGCTTGAATGCTTTTGGTAGTGAAACAGTATGTTACTTGTTCTTCAGTCAAACTGTTACAGTAAGATAATCTAATTCAGCAGCTCCTATTTTAACAGCTGTTATCAACAGAAAACTAAAGCAGTCGGCCTGCTCACTATATTATATTTAGAACCTCTCCTGAAATCAGGAGTCCCCCCCCCCTCAGATGCTCTGTGTGAGTGTGTATATGTATTTCAGGTAACTATGTCCATTAGCTCTCTTTATATTAATTTCTCTCTCTGTCTCTCTCTGTCTCGCGCTCTCTCTCCATCTTGATCTCCCTCACTCTGTCTCTTTCTCACTCCATTTGTCTGTCTAAATGTGGAAAGAAACGTAACAGATTGTTTCCTCTATTGCAAATAGCTGTGAACGTATTGTTTTTCCTTTCAGATTTGCCTCTCGCTTTGTCTCTGGCTGTCTGTCTCTCACTCTGTCACTCTGTCCTCTTTCTTTATCTTTCTCTCCCTCTCTCTTCAGCCATCTCTCTCTCTCTCTCTCTCTCTCTCTCTCTCTCTCTCTCTCTCTCTCTCTCTCTCTCTCTCTCTCTCTTCTGCTCTCTTTCTCTCTCTTCTGCTCTCTTTCTCTCTCTCTCTTCTCGCTCTCTCTGTCCCGCTCCCTCTCTCTCCCGCTCTTCTGGTTAGATTTTCATTCATTTTTCCATAAGCTGTGTTGTGCTGCTAGGAAACCATCCGTTGCCACAGAGACGTGGCTCAGCGGCCACTTGGGCAGAGCAGTGTCTCTCTGTGAATCCTTGCCATTTCAGAGATTAGTGCAGAGAATTCAGCTACAGCTGCCACATCTGTCTTTCAAACACATCAGTATCTACCAGGTTCAGTTAGTGCATGTAGTGCACGTTGTTTCAAAAGCTCTTTACACAGTTTTTGGATCCCTGTTACAATTAGCACAGTTCACACTAAAGGCACTGGGCAGATCTAATGAAGTAGCAGAGCAGTATACAACTGTTTACCTCAAAAGCGAGCAGTGCTGTTCCCCTCTGGTTGCCTGTAGAGTGGCTCATTGTGCTTTGCTTGTTATTACCAAACCTTTTTAATTTCACTTCAGCTACTCTTATTGACTCTTTTGGGCACTTCCAAAGCAGGACTGGGTCACCCAGGAGAGAAGTGAAGAGGGGGTTGAGTTCCCCTAAAGACCAACAGTGTGAACACTCTGGAACAGTGTGTTGACAAACGGCTGCAGGGACTTTTATTATTCCATCTCACTGCCTGCAATATGCTTTATGAATGTGTTACTGGATAGTTACATAAATAAACATAGTCAGTTATTGTTCTAATCTAACATCTTTTCGTTATAAATAAGCTTCAAGCGCCCCTCTGTGAGATGACACTACAGTCTCTACAACCTCAATATTTTGTTTGATGATTTACTAGGACTATCTTTTTATAATTAAACTCCAATTATAATATTGGAGTTGTTAATCATTGATAATTTACCAATTATGAGGCTTAATCAAGTAAACAGAGCCTTTAAAACACAAACAAAAAAAATCAATTGGACAGTATCAAACCACGCAGAGCTTTTGAAAGATTATACTTCACTGGGAAAAATAGGAAGCCTTTGAAAAGCCTTATAGTATAAAAAATGCATATATCGTCACAGTTCTTTGAGATGGTACATTTTAATCACTGATTTTTAAAAAAAAATGCATCACTCGGTTTGATTAATTGATCAGCACCGAACTGAAAACAGTAATGAATGGCAGGACTTCAGCAGACACCAAAGAACCCAGAGGCCACAGTACAGAGAGAGAGAGAAGGAGATGCTGGTATGGACAGATTCATCTGTGCTCAGCTGTGCCCTGTCTGTTCTATACATCTTCCCTTTGTCAGTAGCACAGGGTAAGCAGGAAAAAAAAAAAGTGAAGGAAGTCTGGGGTGGTAAACACCAGAATGAGGAACGTATTACTGTTCAAATAGGAGATTTATTTTAATGGATAAACAGCAATCAAGTAAGTGCCTCCTGCTGTAGGTGATGGCGGTGGGGTTAGTTTTGCTAATGTTTTATTGTAATTATGTCTTAGTAAATCCTAACACGCGCACATGTATGGTGTGGAATGACTGCATGCTAAGCTCAGTATTCCACTCTATGCTTATTTTATTAAGGGCAGGTCAGAGAGGAGAGGGATGGGTAGCCTGACCCATTTTCGTTCTTTCTCAATCTCTCTCTCCCTCTCGTTCTCTCTCTCCCCCTCCCCTCGGCACTCAGCATCGGGGTCCCTCATTATGTTGCAGAAAGAGCTAGACCAAGATGGGAATATTTTCAAATGTGTAGATCACCTTTTTTTTCTATTTTTCTTTTTTTCTTAGGGATGAGTATGCGCTTTTAGTCTGGTCAGTTTGACATTTTTATTTATTTATTTATTTTTAAAAATGACATTAGCAGCGATTGTGTTATTGTGTCTTGTGTGTGTGCTAAGCTCTAGTTATTAGCCATGCTTGTTTGAAACGGATATTAATATTCTTAAAATGGCCTAATTGATTCACGGAGCATTGATTACAGATTTCAGTATAGTCATTGTGCTGTTTGTCATGAGAATTAAGACTTGGGGTGCAACTAACGATTATTTCTAGAATTGATTTATAAATCCTCTATTAATCCCATTGCAGTCTGTCAGGATAACTACACATTAACAGTGTAGAACTTTATAAAACTCCTTTGTTTGTAAGAACAATGTGTCAACATAGTCAATGACTAATCAGCTTTGTCCACTAAACATTGCAGCCTTACAGCCTTATTCAATAATATTGGATGTTGGTTACTGAGGGAGCTTGATGACACGCCCAGATGGGGTGGGCGTGGCACCCTGGTGACAGGCGGCAGGGTGGAAGGTAGAGCTGCAGAGAGGTGTGGTGGAGCCTCTGTGTTTAGAGGACTGCCTGCCATTAGACCACAACTGGAGCACTCAGCGGTCTAGCAGAATAACAGCTAAATATTTCATCAAATCAATAATTCAGCAACTGCCATGGGAGGCAGAAAGAGAACGAGAAAGAGAGGGGAGAAAATGATGGAGAGAGAGGGGGAGAGACTAAAGAGACAGATGGAGACTCTGAGAAAGTGAGAGTGAAGAGAAAATGAGAGACAAGGTGATGGAGAAAGAGAGTGTGAGGTAGAGAGAGAGAAAGAGAGCTTCAAACCCACAATCACATTCCCCAGGAAAGGCATGGTAACTATAGTAACTGGAGCTGACTGTCACATGATGCGGAGGAGTAGAGAGGGAGGGAGTGGACCTGTGTGAGAGAGCGAGCAATAAAGTGAAAGCAAAAAAGTAAAAAGAGAGTGAGAGATGATAATGAAGGGAGGAGAGTTGAGTCGAGGTTTGTCTCTATTCCATTTCACTTGAAAAGAAGCAAGAAGCCGTCCCATCAGCCTCCCAGCTGCTTCCAACATGTGACATAACAGCCTGCTCTGACCAAGAATGAGTGAAGAAAGAAAGTGTGTAAGAGCGTGTGAAAAAAGAGAGGAAAAAAGTTTCAGGGGTTGAACAGTGAGAACTGTAAGCGAATTGATCTGATGAGATCCTGTTGTCCATTATAAGATAAAGCAAATTAGCAAGTGCTGTATGAGTGAGAAAGATCTGTCAGGTATTTGAAAAGTTTGTTTATTTATGGCTGATAATTCCATTTCTGTGTTTTTAGCAGACACTGTGTATGTTATATATGCATTGAAGAAAACTGCTCTAGAGTGTTTCAGGGAAAGTCAAGAGGAAGGGGGTCACAGCCTAATAGGCAGGATAAGCCTTTGGTTTAAAGATCTGTAACTCATGTGTTTTAATCTGTATTTTTAAAAGGCCAAAGATGGAGTAACTGTCCCATCATAGACCATCAATAACCCTAGTATACTGTGCGGTATATTATACATCATATACATTATGCTGTGTGCTGCACTCCGTGTGCATCAGCCTGCTCTTCTCCCCCAGGATTGTTATAAATGGGCACAGTGCACAACAACATACTCTGCTGTACTCAGTTCGTCCAATCGATCTCCTGCCATATTTTGGGTCTCTGGGATGTGATAAATGAGACTAACCTGCATCCTTTCACCATAATAAGCCTCCAGTTGCCCCATATGGTTTGAGTGGTGTGGCTACTCAGGAATTGCTCAGGATTACAGCTTGGTTGAGTCCTCATTAGCAGGATTTTAACCAGGCTTGCACATGCATTCTAGACATGGAGGGCTAGCCTCCAGCATACTCATTACAACAGATTCCACATATGTTGGGTCTAATGTGGAGGCTTTGTTTACCTGTGTGAATGCAGAAATGCAGCATTGTACATGCAGAAATGATTAGTGTGGAAATATCTTGGCATGCAGAATGTACATTACTGAGTTGAAGAGGGAATGCCTACTAGGGCTCATAATTACAGTTTCAGTTAAACTACAGTAATACATGTCAAATTAAATGTAAAAATATGCCTTCACTGAATAGTATTTCATGCTTTCAGCCATATTTTGTATAAACCAGCCATATTTTCAGTATAAACAGCTGAACGACATTTAATGAGACACACCTTGTGTAATGAGGAAAACCTTAATCTACAGTGCAGTCCACAGTGCAGACTGAACTGCCTGGCATACTTGTGCATACGTTTGCATGTTTGGTTCAGTAACTGCTAAAGGAGTCATTCCCAGTGACATGACGTGGGCCTGCATGTCTGTCACTGTCTCCCTCTCTGAGATGATAAAGGCAGAAGGCACATGAATAGTCATCATTGCATTACGGGCCTTTCAGCTCTGTAATTACAACCTCAGCACATGTACACTGGCTGAATATCTGTGTGCGTGTCCCTGCGTGAAGGCACTTCACACATGCCTCAACTCTCCAGCTCCATGCACCTCGAGTACTGTGGAAAAGAAACCCCTTGCCCCATCTACTTTATTTCTGGTCATAACAGCCTTTAAGTACAAGGTATAGCAGAAAACAGAATTCAACAGAAAAACACAGAAGCCTCAATAACATAATATCAAATGTTTTAGTATGTAGTGTGGCCACACTGCCTTTATTGCAATGTGATTTTTTATTTTTTTTCTTGCTATTTGTTTTACAAAAAATGTTTAGTCTGAAAAATCAGTTGCATGCGCTACTTCTTATATCATTCAGTGATGTTGAGTTCTGGGCTCTTGGATGGTTTACCAGGTCTTACATGGTTTATTTAACTTATTTTCTTATTTTCCCTTCCTTGTGCTGCCTTACCTAATATCAGACTTCCACAGAAATATATCCAGAAAATGAGTAAGTATTCAATGGCCATTTTGATGGAAAATTAAACAAAGCGTGGTCTCTGACTTTTGCATAGTACTGTTCATCTCATTTCAAAGTTCTAGTCTAACTGCATCAGCGTCTTCTTAACTTGTTTCTGTAGGGAATGACCATACTGCCTTATTCATTTTCCAAGTGCTTGACCTGTATCATCACCATTAATTAGCTCATTTCTCATGTGGGACTACATTCAAGGGTCCCCTGTAAAGTCATTGTGATGGCAGCAGCATCCATAAAGCCCCACCGTGACTGAGGTTTGACTTGTTTCTAAACTCCTGATAAGGATTAGTGTTGTAACACTAAATAGATTCTATAGCTATAATCCTTGTCTGGGGAATGTGTGCTGAGAGTTTGGTGCAGTGCTCATGTGAGGCGCTTGTATCTTTTGTAAGTGGAGTGTCTCTCAAGGCCCTGGCCAATTAGAAAGAAAAGGTTGCCACTGTCATCAGTGTTGAATTATCCCTGTCCCTGTATCTTGGGGCCTCTAATGGGCCATGTTCTTATGCCCTGCTGGGTCACACAGCACCTACATTGGCATCTGTGTATTATGACCTAATATCAATGCCTTCATTCAGGCTCTAATCTTGTGGTGCTGGCCATTGTATGCTGATGTGCATTACATGTGTCCATTGTAGTACAGTGAGATAATCCTGTAATGGCTAGTATGCCAACTGATTACTTGTTGGAGCGTTCAGGTTGGCATGGCTATGTTCTTAGTGAAGTGTTCAGTAACTCTCCATTGACGTCTCAGGGAATTAGCTTTCCGCGCTAGCTCAGAATTCTGCGGCATATGCATGCAGAAGGATAATGATAGCTTTGAAGAATGAACTCAAGTCTCTGTTGGCCTGTAAGTGCAGTCTGTATCAGATTAGTCTCCATTCCAGACACCCGCTTCCAGGAAATTGTGGCTAATATCAGATGCATTGTGCAGCAGTAAGAGAAGGTGGCTGAATTCAACGCATCAGCTTGTACAGAATATAACAGAGCTAGGACGTGACTAAGAGATAGAATAGGCTGTGGTAAAACAAACATTTTTGATAAACACCCGTTATTAACCCCCAGTGAAACTGTGCTAAGAGTAAGGAGCTGTTACTTGTACTGAAGATTCATACACTGAACTAGTTAGCATGTAGCATGCTGCTCCTCCAGTAAATGAATACTGATGAAGGACAGGCCCCATTCTTTCTGGCTTGTGCTTGGAGCTGTTATGTGTTCCTCTGAACCTGATCACAAATTCAATGGGCAGTTGTGCCTATGGGAATCTTTAGAGGCCCCCTCACTACAACACTAAAGCTTTTAAAAATGGCCTGAATAGTAAAATTAAAAATGTTTTGCAGTTATTTGCAAAACTAGAACTTTGATGGATTGTTCATGTTTTGAGCATAAGTTTTGCCTTTGTATAAGATCTCAGATTTTTGGGTAGAATTTGAAGAATTTATTTATTTTTTAAATCTTTTTAAGTCTTTTTAACTTTTTAAGTATCTACTGTCGTACACAGTCTAAAAAATCCCATTTTAATGGCATCAACAAGATTCCAGTCGATAATTATGTACAAATCAAGGGGCCCGAGAACAGAACATCTTAATTTAAATCTTAATTTATTTAGTCATTTGTACACATTCAGTAGATATGTGTTCACTTTGCGATTGCTTAGGTAATGGATAGTGCCAAGTATTTGGCCTCCCAGGGCCCTTGGCAGTCTGAGCCCACTGGGCACTGGCCCCACTGGCCTGGTCAGTAATCCGTCCCTGTTTGTGGAGTTGATTTAGATTATTTGTGTTGCAACTGACCCATATTTTAGATGTGCATTTTTGAACTACAAGTAAGAACGAATTTCAGCAAAACAAAAATGGGGTCAAAACACCTGGTCATGGTCAACAGATTAAATACTCTTTGGTGATCCACAGTTGATATGCATTATTTCTCAGTAACAAGCCTGTGGTTGCTGTTAGTCTTATTTATTCAGCAGCTTTGACATTTACTATTTATAGATGTTAAAGCACTGCCATATTAAGTGTTTTTGTTAAACTATGTTTGACACAGTGTTTCACAGTAATTACAGCAGTAATGTGGTAGTGTTTGACAGCTTTTGTTGGTTCATATGACGTACACTAATGTGTGTGTTATTGTGTGTATAGGATAGGAGCTCTCTTTGTTTATGCATGTGTGTAAGATGGGAGCTCCAGAAGGTTCGTTCCTGCTGAGTTCAGAGGACCTCCTCTCAAAGGTCACACTCACCAGGGGAGGGGGAAAAAAAGGGAGCCTCGCCCAGCCAATCACATGGCCCCCTGCTGGCCATGCAACTGCCCTTGCATCACCATGGAGATGGCTGCACTATCCACACCTGCTGACGAGTCATATGGAGGAAGATCATCCATTTCTGTCAGTCTTGGAGAGAGACTTAAAGCATCAAAATTGTCTTACCGGAAAATATGATCAGTTACTTTCCCATTAATGTCAGTTTAATCAGTGATATCTATGTTTTCATCCTTTGTGATAATCTGCAGCCCTCTTTTTTTGTGTTTAAACACTGCAGTTTTTCTCACAGTGAACAATGAAGAGAGCAGAGGACCAGCTTTCTCTCTCTTTTGACTCTCCCATCCACTCTCTACTTGTTTTTCTCTATGGATCACTCAAACACCCCCCCCCCCAAAAAAATCCTTCTTTCAATCTCACTCTCTCTTTTCATGCATTTCTCACGCTCTTGCTTTGGTCTCAGAGCTGACGTCTTTATCTTCTGAATCGTTGGAGAGGGGCGCTCAACCCGAGGGCTGTTCTTGTCTTTGTAGCATAAAGGAGCTAAAAGCTAAATGCCCCTTTCATAGTGTTGGCAGAACATTGTAGTGAGCTTTAAGGAAGAATCACAGAAACACAGAGAGAGACTAAAGGACGTGATGTAGTAGAGAAAGTGCTACCTGAAATGGGAGTAAAGGATAATAAAAATAGGAAGTGAGTTGAGAGTGAAGGTTGAGAGGTGGATAATATCCTGTTTCTGATTTCCTTTAGTGGCTTTTGAGAGAGTATTTATACACACACACACACACACACACACACGTGCACACATGCGCACACAAAGGTTATCAGTGCCCGTATGTGTCAGCAGATGGTGGTGAGAAAACAGTCAGCGCTGACTTTGCCCCTCCTATTGGCCACACCACCTGACCTTTATTCTGCTGCTAACTGGGGATCTGGGCTTTGAGTGACAGGTGGAGGGTTGAGCAGCAAGGTTTTGAGTCATCCAGCATGAAATCCACTGAAGCAGTTCTTAATGCTGAATAGATTTGATGAAATTCAGCATCTCAGCCTTTTCCAAATATATCACAGTCTTCCATTAAAGGGCCCATATTGTGGAAAACAAAATTGTCTTCTTGTTTTGAAATAAGAGTTTGATAGGCTACATGAACATTGTTTCAGAACTTGTCATTCATGACCCCAGTCCACTAAGTCTATATAAAGCTACTATGCTTCAAAAACAGCCTTTTTTGAATTCAATGTCTTTGTGATGTAACAAGAACAGCTCATTTACGTATATCTGCCTTTTTTAACCTGCGGCATTTTAACCCTGCCTGTTCACAATAAATTTATAAGGAGTGTTTTTAGCCTAGACTATGCTTTGAATGAGGCATAGTACAGGACAGCCAATTAAAAGAAAGAGCTCATTTAAATATTAGCCTCACAGGCTCAGTAACAGATCAGCTTGTGTAATTCTAAGGGATAAAGAGAGGGTGGGCCATGTAAAAATGAATTACTGACTGTTTTTGATACATACAACAACACAAAATGCTATCTGGGGAAAAGAAAACCTGAAATACAAGAACAATAGAGGAAATATCAATCATCTGTTAGAGAACATAAGTACACATTGTTGTGCTTCCTGAGTGTTTGTACTCAGAAGAAGATCCTGCAAACTCATAGCTTTCGTTGGTTGGACTATTTTGTTTAATTTTCCCATTAGTTTTACCAATGGTCACTCGTATAACTATTGTAAACATTTACTAAACAGTATCCAGATATTTACAAAAGAAACTTACTTCACATTTATGTATCTTAAACTGGTCTCTTAAAACAGCAGTCCAGCAATTTTTTATTTTTTATATTTTTTTGGCCATCTATCAAAACTAAGTCAGCACTGTTATGCGACCCATATCGGTGTGCTCATGTGATGATGTATTACCCAACACTAGTGGTTATGTGGGTTTATTGAGGAATTACTGAGGTGAGTAGAAACAAAGAACCTGGTTTCCTCTCATATTTTTGCGTAGTTTATCCTTCTGGATTTTTTCATTATTGTTGCATTATAAATCAGAGCAGTGATGCAGAGTCGCACTCATTTACCATTTTTCTTTGTGTTTAAGAGAAGTGTCAGTGTGTCTGAGTGTGTCAGGTTTCACAGTGCAATGTGGGCTCCTCCCACAGGAAGCATGTGGGATTAGTGGACTAGAAAGTGGGACCACAGGGATCAGGGCACACACACACAGGGCGGTCATGGCTTTAATTGACTTAATTCCTGGTGCTGCTTATTCTGTCTAGTGGGGCTCGACATAAAGTATTACCATTCCCAGCAGCCGTGCTGGGCTAGCAGGGCAAGCTCATAATGGTGCTCTCTAAAAACTGTTCTGAGCTCAGCTGCCCCTGTTCTACTACTTAAATGATCATTCCATGTAAAATAGCTACACCTGATCTGGAGTCAGCTGACTTGCATGTGCAGCACACTGTCAAACATTGCCCTCCTTTGTGACTAAAATAGAATGAGAGCAATGACGTCTCACCCAGTGCTGAGAGTGCTGTTCATCGTAACTCAGTCAGTCCTGCTTCAGATAAGATCAGTGTTACAACCAGGCAGGAATGGGTCATACAGTGTCATGTTTGTTTAATGTAATTGTTTTCTTTTTAGTCTGCTTCAAATGCAAGGACATGAACAAATTTTCCTTCTCTTTGTAACAGTTCTTATAGATTGAGATATAATGGAGTTGAGTTAAGCAAGGCTTGTGTGGAGGGATGGGCAATATGGCAAAAAGTAGGTAAATCATGGTACTTTGTGACTTTTTTCACAATACGTATGTATATGTGGTGGTATATAGGTTTTTAGGTTTGATATGTTAGAACAGACCAGAAAGAACCTGTAGTGCCGCATTTAGCAATATTATGAATACACTGGTTTTTATATTTAGTGTTTCACATACAGCGCTGAACTAAATTCACTTAAACAGGACTAATTGTGCTCTCTTCGTAAAGAAACATGCAGTTGGTCAGTGTTCTTTTAAAGGGCCCATTATCATGGAATACCGACTTTCCTTCTCTTTAAGTTAGATTAATACGTAAGCTTGTTTTGAATTAGGTGTTTCTGAAATGTCACAAGAACTAACTCATTTACATATATCTACCTCTTCAACCTATAGCAGCGTAGCCCCACACATTCACATTAAAGGTGTAAATAAATAAAATATATTAAAATAAAGTATGATCCTTTTTGGTAAAGTGGACTTCAAGGGAAAAAATAAAATACATTTTAAGTACTAATGATATCCACCATATGATTTGAAAAGCATATTGTGACATAATTTTTAACAATATCATTAAAATACATTAACCTCAAAATCGCGGTTACCTGTGCACGACAGTGATCATCCATTTTAAATGTCTGTGTGTGTTTGTGTGTTCTTTTCAGGCTGATGCAAAGATGGTTTGTGATGTTGTGAGTCGTATGGAGGACACTGAACCCTACTCTCCTGAGCTCCTGACCGCCATGATGCGCCTGTGGGCTGACTCCGGCATCCAGGAGTGCTTCAGCCGCGCCCGAGAGTACCAGCTGAATGACTCCGCCCAATAGTGAGTATCACTCCCCCTCACTCCATTACTGCTGTAATTACTGCTGTAGAGAAGTGTCAGCACAATAATCTATTTTTTAATCTATGCAGTCTAAATTTAAAAAGTATACGAAACATTTCCACTCTCACAATTACTTACTTAGTATCAGAGTAGTTCCACATCATTTATAGTAACTACTAAACAGTGAGTCTATAAAGAAAAATAAGATAATAAGCCAGCAATTTAGTTAAGGTTTTTAATACATACAATGAAACTTAAGCATCTTATGCAGTCTAAATTTAAAAAGTATACGAAACATTTCCACTCTCACAATTACTTACTTAGTATCAGAGTAGTTCCACATCATTTATAGTAACTACTAAACAGTGAGTCTATAAAGAAAAATAGGATAATAAGCCAGCAATATAGTTAAGGTTTTTAATACATACAATGAAACTTAAGCGAGCACAAATTAACCAAAAAAAATCATTATTTGAAATGACATTCTGTAATAAAAGATTAAAATAGAAACATATAACAGTGATTAGAGATGAACTGTCCTTGAAAAGAGAATGTTACTTTGTTTGTGCTCTTGATTCAGATTTTTCAAAGCACATCTTTGGGTAGAAGCTGAAGTCGGAGAACTGATGTCTATATTGGCACTTAAATGTAGTATTGGTACTGGCGATGGGGATGGCAATGCCTATGACTATACCACAAAGCAATTTCTGGCGCATGGATGCACACTAGTTGATCAGTACATCAGCAATCAGCATTGTGAGCTGGCATGGAGCAGTAAAACTGCTCATGGCAAAATATGTGATGCCAGTATTTCATGGAAAGGCAGTAGAAGTGGGTGATATACCGGTTGGTTTCACTGATATGTCACAAATGTACCACACAATGGAACATATGAGCAGTGTAAAACACGCTAACGGGGGAGCCCATTAACTGAGTCATTGTTCTTTAAGTAATCATTCATCTCCTGCTGTGTAGTCACATACAGACTGAGTAAATTCAGAATCCAGATTGTTATAGACGGAACATTAGAGAGACATGGAAGCATAATATCTTTTAGGCTTGGCTTAGCCTTTAGCATATCAGCCTGGTAGCCAGGACTGTATGTCCTCTAGCTCCCCCTGCCTCCATCTCTCAGCTGCATCATGCAGCAGTGGGGTCTTGTGACCTTTTGCTTTAACACAGCAGAAAAATCTGTGAGAGACTCTGTAAGTGAACAGGAAGCACATATGAGACAATTGATTTTAGAAGTTTGGATGTGACAGTGTTCAGCTACATTTTTACAGAGCCAGAGAAGCTGCTGTGTGCTTACATGTACAGACCAAGTTCATCTATATATTATTCAGTTCTGCGTTTAACTGTTTTGCACAGTAAAGTATTTTACATTTAATGAATAACTTGCATTTTATTCATAAATTAGTTATAGTAAATGATTAATAAATAGTTATTAATAAATTAATAAATACTAAATATATCCACATCGGCAGTGGGAGGGTCAAAGCGTTGACAGCTCAGCAAGGCCTTGTGCAGTTTGGGCCAGTTAAGTCTAACAAGGCCTAATGCAATTTGGGCTTTATTTATAGAGAGAGGATGAAAAGTCAAGGGAAGTCAGAGTTTATCATAAGGCCTTCATATGCCTTAAGTTATGAGCAGTAGCCTTTAAACATGAAATATGTTAGTTCATATTTACTGATCTTTTGAGCTTTGTATCGCATGTAAAAGATTTAACATAAATAAAAAATACATTACTCTTTATACAATGGGACATTTATTTTTGCAGAGTTGTTGGTTTTAATATGCATGTCTTATTGGCCAGAGCACTCATAAGAGGCCTTTTTGGCATAAAGATGAATGAAAGGGAAAATCAAATGTCTCCATATGTTATGTGTTATGATTATTGATCAGGGGCCATCAACAAAGACGTTTTGTTCAGTTTTCTGACCATATGTAAAAATAATTGTGCTTATGAATTTTTCCAGAAGGATTAAGTAGCATTTGGCAGCCATATTGCTTACAGAAGTCAAAATGTTTTAATAATTATTAAAGACAAGAGTTTTGCAAATTTTTTTGTATGTAAGGATTGAGTAAAAAAACCCTAGGTCAAAACCCTAGGCAAAAGAAGGTTTCGCATATTATGCAAATTAGCAAGAAAATCTCAGTTGGTCTGGACTTGCGATGTGGTCTGGACGATTTGTTTAAGCAGAGGAAAAGAATAATAAAAATAAGAAAAACTCTTAACTACAGTATGGTTTTACGCACTGTGTGTTTGGACACTAATTATAAAAAGATGTTAGGCTTAAGCACCTCAAATTGTTGGATATATAAAAAATTCTATAAATGTCATTTATTCAAAGTGACAACAAGTTAAGTTAGATAGAGTTAGTATCAGTACTCGGTATTAGCTGATACTGATGCCTGTTTTTAGTTATTCAATCACTTTAAGTGAAATAACCCTTCAAATAAATTTTTGCTACATGCTGTAGCTAGAATTACATATTTGGTAAAGACGATTTGGTAATTATCTGCCATTCATGATACTTTTCCACAGTCACTTATGGTTTTTGTTCGATCCATCTATGCAATTGTGTCTGTAGTCCCTTTGCTTAATAGAGTTACTCTTGGAAGATCGCAGTGGCTAATTGTGATATTTGCTGCCTCTCAGCATTAAGCAGCTCCCCAGAGAGAGATCTGTGTGTTAATGTCAAAACGACAGATGCAATTACTGCTCGTGCTGAAGAAACATTTTGATTTAGCGTGTATGTGAAAAAATGTGGGGGTGCGAACTTGAGTTTGTGCTTGTGGAACAGCCTTGAAAAATGTGAGTCAGCAGTATTTTTGGATCAGAAGCTATGGTTTGTTTTAATGGCCTGGGAAGCTAGTGCTTGTGGAAAACTCTGTTTAGATGAAGACAAATTACTCCTTCTTGAAATGGCAGGCGAGATTGTGTCGATAAGCAGGAAATGGGGGGGGGGTGAAGCTTGATGCTTAAGATGCCTAAAAAGGACAAAGGAAAAAGTTTTTCAGCTCTCTAAACTTGGTATCAACACAACACTCACTGACCATGAGATAATTTAAACAGTTTTTCTTCTGTTTTAACCTTAGCTGTTCAGTTAAGTTTTTTAGGATTTTTTCAGGAATTCAGGTTCAGGATTATAAAATTATATTTAGGATTAGCATCTAAGTTACATAAACATGTGCTCCATAATTCTGAGTCTGCAACATGCCTTCTGTAGCTCCACTGCCATATTGTTCCCCTTATTGGTCATAGATAGAGATAGATAAAAGATCCCGGAGGGAATTTGCGGGAAACCCCTCATTTACCTGTTTCCTATCTATTCTGAGGTAGATGTAGATCAGGTATGTGGAATGTGAAAACATTCATGCACCCATCAAAATCATTGAATTCATGTGTTCCAATCACTTCCATGGCCACAGGTGTATAAAACCAAGCACCCAGGCTGGCAGACTGCTTCTACATTTGTGAAAGAATCGGTCACTCATAAGAGTTCAGTAAATTCCAGTGTGGTACTGTGATAGGATGCCACATGTGCAACAAGTCCAGTCGTGAAATTTACTCGCTACTAAATATTCCAGTCAACTGTCAGTGGTATTATAACAAAGTGGAAGCAATTGGGAATGACACCAACTCACAAAGTGGTAGGCCACGTAAAATGACAGAGCGGGGTCAGCAAATGCTGAGGCACATAGTGCACAGAGGTCGCCAACTTTCTGCAGAGTCACTCGCTACAGACCTCCAAACTTCATGTAGCCTTCAGATTAGCTCAAGAACAGTGTTCAGCTGCATTGAAGCCTTGCCTCACCGAGCACAATGCAAAGCGCTGAATGCAGTGGTGTAAAGCGCCGCCACTGGACTGAGCAGTGGAGATGTGTTCTCTGGAGTGACTAATCACGCTTCTCTGTCCGTTGCCAGGAGAACAGTACTTGTCTGACTTTATTGTGCCAAGTGTAAAGTTTGGTGGAGGTGGGATTATGGTGTGGGGTTGTTTTTCAGGAGTTGGGCTCGGTCCCTTTGTTCCAGTGAAAGGAACACTTAATGCTTCACCAGACCAAGAGATTTTGGACAATTTCATACTCCCAACTTTGTGGGAATAGTTTGGGGATGGCCCCTTCCTGTTCCATCATGACTGCGCACCAGTGCCATAAAATTCATATCCTTTATATATATCCTTTATTCATATTAATGAAATGTATTTTGGTTTCCATATGTAAACCAGAGTGTAGGGAGAGTATGCTCAGGCTTATTGGGACTGGACTTTAACTCTTAAAGGGGCAAGGCTTGATCTTTTTCTTTTTCTTTTCGTCCCATGCTTAACCAGATATTCCAGATATTCCACAATATCAAAATTAGACAGAATGCAGCTGCCTAGTGTGGCTTGCTTTCGTTCTGTTTAGTTCCCTCTCCCAGAATGACTGTAGTTTGAAGACCCTTTCTTCATATTCTGAATGGCAGTGTATTCTGGGTTACATTTACATGTGTAAAACATTGACAAGTTTAGTGTGTGTGCTCTGGCATGTTGAGACTGGACTGATTAAGATGAGCTCTCAGATCTGATCATCTCAAAGGGGTAAAGCTGGGTGTAACAGGCATATGCTGGTGCTTTTTGTACATGCCCGCTGCGGGTCATACTTGAGTGTGACGCAGCTGACTGTTTGAGTCTGAGCAGTGTCAGACTGCTTGAACAAGAGGAGCACACACTGTAGAGCTGGTAGGAATCCACACACATTGGATGTGTAGACAATCAGACACGCATGCACACATACACCCACACACACAGTTTTCTGCTCCAAGGCCATGGTTCTGCCATTAGTGCTTAGGCTGTGGTATCTTTATCCTGATGACCCATTTAGTCACAATGGCCACATTACGCTTTGCTGTGCATGTGTATGTGTGAGTCTTCAGGGCACTGTTTGTTGGATGTCCATCACGTGTCTGTGAGATTGCTAACATGGCTGTGACAACCAGTAGGTTTTTCCAAGATTTGTGCACGCTTCATAGGGTTAGTCACTCTTTCCGAGGGCTTGTATAACACTTCCACAGCATTGTGCAGCGCACTGACCTTCATAGCACCCCCAGCCTGCAGAGCTACACCATGTACATCCTCCTCCTCCTCCTCCTCCTCCTCTTCAGTCCTAAGGCCTACTCAACCCTGCAAGTCTTCACTGGGTGCTTCAGTAGGTCCGATTTGGTGAAGAGCATCAGTGGATGTGTCCCGGGCATGCAGCTGCTCTCTGCGGCCCATGAGGGTCCACTATGCGGCAACTGTCTCCTGCACCCTGAGGCTGTGCCAGGGAGGGGTGTTATAACAAGATTGTTCTGGCCCCCGGCCCAGCACCCTGTAATTGTTTATCCTCTCGAAAGCTTTTCCACCGTTATCAGGAGCACCTAGTCTCCAGCTCCTTTGCTTTATTTTCCATGCTATGCAGCATGACTCCCTTACCTTCTCCTAGAAGATAAAGCAAAGGAACTGGAGACTAGGTGCTGTTTCCTTTGCATTGTCTACTTATGAGCTCTTTTCTTTCTTTCCTGGTGGTTTTCCTCATACTTTGATTTCTCCAGGTTTCCTCCCTTTCTTCACAATCCTAGTCTTCTGCCCTCTTATTTAATTTATTTTATTCTTCTAGCCCTAAGAATTTCCCCTTCACATTCAGTGCTTTTCTCTTTTTTTTCTTGATTTTCCTCTCTCCCTCTTTCACTCTCTGTCTTGCTCTCTCTCTCTTTCTCTCTCAGTGCTGATGGGAAGCAGCAGACAGCAGGCTGGCTGTTGAGAGGTGTTGCCAGGCAGAGCACTCAAGAAGCAATAGGGGGAGGGAGGAGGGAGAACAGAGAGAGAGGAGGAGTGTATGTGTGAGTGAGGGAGAGGGGGAGGGGTAGAGCTGGCAGGCAGCCCTGAATGGAGAGGCATACAGGCTTCACATATTTAAAAAGAGAAGGGGGAATTGAGCAAAGCACCCAACCACCGCTGTACTCTACCATCTCCACTACATCCCAAACCATCTACAGCACTACATGTAAAAGGGAAATAATACAAAACATACAAATAACCCTTTTAGAAGGGCAATGTTTGTACATCCTCAATAGGCTGCTTAAAACTAGGGCTGTCACTATTGCGTCACTTTTTTATGAAGTCTTTAAAAGGCAAATAGTGGCAATAAATACATATTAATTGCTGTGTTTCTCTTTCTTCCTGTCAAAGAGTCCACAATATGTGTTATCGTTATGTAAAATACCAGCTAATCAATGCTGATTTATGAAAGGGACATCCTATCAATGATTTGTTTTCTTGAGTAATTGAGTTTGAGCAGTTAAAACTGTATTTAATCCAGGGTTCTTTGTGGTCTAAAGATATATCTGTACATAGCAATTATAGCCATAATACTTAACAGATTGGTAAGCTTTTTGATGAGGAATTTCCAAAACCACAATACCACAGGTTCTGTTCCTTTTCTTCCGCTGTGCTCATTCTTTGCGCCTTTAAATAATGCCATGGACCCCATATTGGGATTTGAAGGACATATGGTGTAGTATCATTTAGGTATGGTCAGAAACACTTCCACTATATGTGGAAACCAAGCACTTTAGAGGTGCTCTACAGTCGAAGATTTGTTTATTGCTTCTATGACAACCGTTTCACAGTATGATCATTATCTGCTTGCTGGCAGTATCTACAGTGCTACCCATCCAAAATGGACAGTGACTGTTTTTTGTTCTGTACTCTAGAACACTGGATTACATCTGTCTCAGATGGATTATATAGAAATCAGTCTTTACAGTTTTACCACTTCAGGGGACCATAAATAGAAAATGGCTGCTCAGTTGTTGCTTGGCCAGCTATGTCATTACCTCAGTAGATCATACACAAGAAAGATAACAAAAGGTCTGGAGTTGATTCTAGATGTGCCATTTGCATCTGAAGTCCGTCTCTGCTGTCTGTCATCATGAGAAGAAAAGCAGTGCCAGTAAAGCATGACATGATCAAGCTAAAAAAATCAGAATAACGCATCAGACATACACAAAACAGTAGGATGTCAAAATCAACTGCCTAGTATATTACTAAGAAGCTGTTTTTGAGTTTAATAATAGCAAACAACTTTGCTGACCACAAAAGGCCATAGTGTTCTGTCATACACTGAATACTGGCAGCAGCATGATGGATTCTGAAGTGTAAAGAAGCATCTAAACTGCTCAGAGCCAGTTCAAGTGCCTCAGAACAGAACGTTTGAGTAACTCTGACGCCTCACCTTACAGCAGGTCAGTGACCTGAAACTTCCTGCTAAAGCATATATGGACTTTTTGTGTGGAATGCTCTTGACCTACCAATTCAGTCCCTAAAGTTGCTTTATTTCACTTAAGACAAGACTGAAGACAGGAGGCCCCTGAAACAAGCAAGATTTCAACATGGCTGAATAACCAGGGAGGATATCCAGCATTTAATGTTTGCTGGGATGCAGACTTCAAGAATTTGGAACCAAGTCAAAACTTAATGGTTTCCATTTTTTACCAGTTACTTATGGACAAATGAATGTGATCTGATGATTTTCTATATAAAATTTTGCTGATTCATCCAACATTCATTAAAGCTTATATTTTGGAATGTGCATAATTTCCACAATTTAAGAATTTCAATGATACTCATATCCATTTTTAAGGCCATGCTGTTGGGATTGATTGGGTATAGTAGTTTTTTGTTGTGTAATTGACCTAACAGTAACATAGTAGCAAATTCTTTGTTTCCAACAAAGTCCAGCTTGGTAACAGCATTTTAAAATAGAAATTCAACATTATGGACTGAATTTGAACTCCTTCTAAATTAAATGACCAAACTAAACTCTAAGCAACTCTTCTAGCTGCAGATATGAAGTTTAGGGGGGCCATCTTCAGATTCTAGCAGTGGATCACCATCAAGACGCTTGGTTTAGTTATGTGGGGTCCCTGGCATTATTTATGTCAGTTTTGTTACCCTATAGCTTGATCTGTCAGACAAGACGTCTGGATCATACAGCTGAAAATGCAAAGCAGCACAGCATCAGGCTGTCCGTTTAGAATTACTGTAGAAAATGGGAGACAATTTGATGCTGAGCGCTTCTGGACATACACAGACACACATGTACATGTACACTGGACCTGGAATGGCTTCTCACTTTGAATGTTAGATTTCCTTAATTTTTTCTTTCTTAACAATTTGATGTCAGTTAATCTTGAATGAAAGCTCCTAAGCCTCTCACCCATTACAGTTATTTTATATGAATAAGCAGAGACTTCATGGAGAGTCAGAGCAGAGCATTGTCAATAGAGGGTTCATGGTCTTCTTTCACTTATGGAAGATCATTAGAAATGTTGTATGTGTAGGCTTTACTTGTTAATAAACATGGTTGCATACAAGAGCCATGCTGCAATTGGAGCAACAATGGTTTTGTTGTTTAATTGGGGGGAGGAAAAGCAGATAGGTAGACATGGACTTTGTTTCACTAAAGTAAGGAAGAAAGGTAGGAAGTGGATGAAAAGGTATATATGCTGGTGGCTTGTGGACTCCAGTTAGTACGTGAAGAGCCGTCAAGTACCGGGCGCTCAGCTTCTGTCCTATGAGTGAATTTTCATGCCTCAGTTTGCTCTCAGGTAGACATGAAAGAGCCTGTGAGCACAGTGCCCTTAAGCAGCCCTATAGGGCACAAGCTCACCAATTAAACATTAATGCATCTCAATGAGCCCCTGTTCTCAGTTAGAGCACCCTCTGGAGTTGGTGAGACGTATTGCAGGAGGCTGTTCTTATTTAGGATCATTCAGTATCCTCCTTTGGGAGATACCTAAAAATTCAGCTTGTGCCCCTATTTAAGCTCAAGGCCCCGTGCTGGGCAACAAAAAAAAAATAAACGCCACTCTTTTCTGTCTCTGTCTGGCACTCCCTCTTGTTTCTTTCCACCCCCCCCCCCCTCTCTGTCTGTGTTGAGTCGTGCCATGAGCAGCCTGTGACTCCACAGCTCGAGTCTTCAGGGGCAGGAACTAATGAGGTGCAATGGGGCTTTGGCACCATGCCACTGCAACTGTGGCAGCTTGGCGCAGGCTGTGCCATATTAGCAACTGTGTTATTAAACATTCATCAGTCATTTATTAATGATTAATACACAAGCTCATGCGGGCAGGTTTAGGCAGTGTTAAGCTATGTGCCGCTTGATCAAGGCGTTGTGGTACAGGGAGGTGGCAGTTTGTTGGGCTGAAGCGACAGTGCCACTGGAATGTTAGCACATGGCTGCTGATTTCTGCAGCTGCCCTGAGAGGCCTACGGCTTTCGGTCACTGAGAAGAGCACGACACCACAGCAAACACAGATGGAGAGAAAGAGGGAGGATGTGTATCTAGTGTGCTGTGCTGTAGAGTTGGGTGAGCTTAAATATATATCACTATATATATCACTATCTATGCGATAATCATATGACACCATTAATGAAAACATTTTTTAAAAATAAGTAATAGTAATAATGATAATTTATGATATACATTATACATATATGTATTCTTTTATCATTTTATCATTTAAAAAATGACACAAGGTTCTTTTTAAACTTTTTTTTTTTTTGGACATAGTAATATGGTAAAATCACAATATCATACCAGTATTTACTTTTATATGATATACCTCCTGTTTATTCATATCAATTGGATCATTATTTATGATTTTGAATTAGTGTATGAATACTAACAATGCCTCAGGTGTGATAATCACCATGATGGGAAAGAGAACTAGAGGACTAATTTATTGAAACAGCTAACAATATTACATTTTAAAAGTTTTAAAATTACAAATTATGCTCTCCCAAAAGCATTTTATTATTATGGAAAACACCTCATTCGCTATATGTAAAACACATGGACGTGACTTTTGTGTGCGTCATTTTGAGAAGTAAACAGCCATTCATCCTTAGCAGAAACAAGCAAAACAAAAAAAAAAGTGTTTGCTGTTTTATTACTGAAAGACACTGAGCTACTAGTTATTTCCTTTAAATAATTGTATTAAAAAACATAATGCTAAAATGTGTGCAAATCATAGACTGTACTGAGCGCAGGTTCAGCAGATCATGCTTGTGTGTTTCACTGTTTATCTGCTGCTGCTCAGATTGTTTGAACATGTCTAAGTGCATGAGATCAAAGTGAAAAAACTAATCACTGTTTAGTATTTTTTCACTAAAGTGATTTGTTAAGTGTTAACTTGTCACCCTTGTTTGCGGACCTGTTTAATCTTTTGCTTTTTTTATATTTTTTCTGATCAGGTTTACTCTCGATGGGAACATGAAATTTAAATTAGTGAATTTAAATTAATGTAATTTTCTTTTGATAGATGTGTACCAAAACAAGACTTTTTTGGCACATTTATTAGCTTGCTTTTTAAACCCAAAGCTCATACTGAACAAATTAAACACATTAGCATATTTCCAGTACTTTCCATTAGTAAAAGCAGTATGAACATTTTTTTGAAGAACATGAATCAAACAAAGTGCTCCACTGAAAATAGAAGGCCAAACATGACCAAGCAAAAATCTGATAGTTTCCAGTCTTTTTTGAAAAATTTGGCAACTTTCAATCATGCATCCCTAATTTTTATAGTACTCTTGTTCACTTGAAATTGATGTTCCTGTTTCAGTAAAGATAAACAGCTCAAATGTCTCATCATCTCAGTTTCTGCTCTAAAGTAACAGCAGGTTGGTGTATTTGGAGGTCACACCACTATATCAGTTCTGTTCTAGTCTCATAGGCGAGAGTGTGATTTCTCCTTTGTGGCCCAATTTGTGTGTGTATGAGAAAATGGGAAAAGAGATCCTTGAGATTGTTGATACAGAATGCCGTCATGCCTGATGTGCAACTGCAATCAGTCACAGATAGTCAGCATCTGTTTCACTAAAGCTAACGACCCAGCTAACGATGATGTGTGAGAGTTGGGCCACGATGAATGAATTCAGGTTTGCTGGCGAAGTTATATGATTTGTCTCTTTAAATTGACACTGTTGTGTTTTAAGGAGTCAGTGGAGATGAATGTCATCATTAGTGCTGTGAGAAGTGTGATCCAATTTTCTTTTTATTTTTTCATTCTTTTTTTGTAAAAAGGTGCAAATTTAAGGCTGTTTTTCTCTCTTTTTCTCTCTCCCCAGTTACCTAGATAGTTTAGATAGGATTGGTGCTGCAGACTACCAGCCCACAGAGCAGGACATTCTGAGAACCCGAGTGAAGACCACTGGGATTGTAGAGACCCACTTCACCTTCAAGAATCTGCACTTCAGGTACATCACTGCACATTAACGCTCATGCCACCCCACCCTCCCAGCATCACTGTAAGTGCATTACTCTGAACCTGGGGTGTCTGGATCCATTTGGTGGTTTCCCTTCTCAAACAAACCTACTAAACCTGATAAGCAGGGAAATCCAAATTGTTCTGGACTCCAGCGCTAGACCCTCCAGCAATATCAACTGCCTCAATTTGACAGATTTATAACATCTGCCCCACATGTCAATTCTTCAGTCTCGTAACTACATAATAGGTAGTACTGTGCAAAAGTCAGAGACCACCATTAATTAAGTCATTTAATTTTTTTTATGGCCTCAGGAAAAAACAGAATACACATTTTTAACTGATAATTACAAAAGCCTCAGCAACTTAAATACTATTTCTTTTAGTATTTAGTTTCTCCATCCTTCTTACATATTCAATCGGTTTTGGCAGATTTTCTTTCAAAGAAATCTACAGGGATGCTTTTTTCACACCTCAAAAGTTAAATTTGGTTGCATGTTTTGCTTTACATGTTCTAAGTAATCTCAGACATACCCAGTATACACTGTGGGATGGACAGATGAGAGACTGAACTAATGGCAAGCGTTAGAAGTGATGTTGAACGCTTTATTTCATTCAGTTGTAAAAGTTCATTCAGTTTCAACCTGACGTTTATCAGCAGTCACTGTTGCTGTTCTATAGCAGCACTCTGCTATGTGACGATACACTACACAATGCTGGGAGACGCAGTATGTCTCGTGGCCTTTGAGGCCATTTTCTTTCAATAATTGCTTGAACCCCTGGGCTCTATTGTGCTTGGTGGCTGTTTTGACTGAAAATTAAAAATTGTGGTCTTTGACTTGTGAATAGTGTTGTACACTTTCAATTCTGAATGTATAGTTGTTAAATAACAAATCTGTTGTTTGAGATTAAAATCTGACAGTCACACATTCTAATTAACTTGAAAACCTGGTAATTAAATCCAAAAAATATATTTTTTAGGAAGTGGAGGAGTGAAGTTTAACAGTAACAACCTGCAGTGACCAAAATTTTGCAAAATGTGATTTTCACAGCTGTAAATTAGCCAACCTGTCTGTAGAACCTTATCCATTTTATTTTAGCCCTGTGTGTTTGGTTGTGCAGTCAGCCAGATAGAATGATAGCATTTTATAGTAACATGATTATCTGTAAGAGAATACACCATTAACCTTGACAAAGGTTGGATGTGAAGGCGGTCCAATGTAAATATTGATATATGCATCTTATTCTCCCTCTCTTTCTTCATGTCCCTGCTCTTGTACTCTCTACTTTGTATTTTTTTAGCCCTCACTCATCCTCTTAGTTAATTCAGCTTTTAAAAAGAAGATATTCAAATAAATGTGTTAATTTAGGCAAAAGCTGACAGATCTGTTCTGTAGGCAGCAGAAACGCTCTGTGAAGCTCTAAAAAGCTGAATTTCACTCAGTACTGGCCTAGAAATTAGCCTTACTCTGCAAAATAGGGTCAGGGACCACAGCGGACAACTGCCTGGAGAAAGTATCAACTAAATCTGAACACTGAAATAATTAGTAGAACACTTACTGTGAGTGTAGAACACGTTTCAGACTGACTTGCCTAATATGATAGCTGAGTCAGGAGCCTAGTGCCATAGAATTCCAATGATTCTGTGATTTGACTTCTGGTCTGATTCAACTCAGACCAGGTAATTGTTAAACCTTCATGAATGAGGAGATAAAATGCAATGTGCCTTACATGGGGTCCCTAACGCTTGAGTAGGGACTGAGAAGTACTACCGTAAAGGTTTATTCTGGGCCAATACTGACATTTGAGATATGTATGTGTGTATGTATGTGTGTGTGTGTGTATTATATACACTACTCAAAAAAATAAAGGGAACACTGTAACACATCCTAGATCTGAATGAATGAAATATTCTTATTGAATACTTTGTTCTGTACAAAGTTGAATGTGCTGACAACAAAATCACACAAAAATCATCAATGGAAATCAAATTTATTAACCAATGGAGGCCTGGATTTGGAGTCACACACAAAATTAAAGTGGAAAAACACACTACAGGATGATCCAACTTTGATCTAATGTCCTTAAAACAAGTCAAAATGAGGCTCAGTATTGTGTGTGGCCTCCACGTGCCAGTATGACCTCCCTACAACGCCTGGGCATGCTCCTGATGAGGTGGCGGATGGTCTCCTGATGGATCTCCTCCCAGACTTGGACTAAAGCATCCACCAACTCCTGGACAGTCTGTGGTGCAACATGGCATTGGTGGATGGAGCGAGACATGATGTCCCAGATGTGCTCAATCGGATTCAGATCTGGGGAACGGGCGGGCCACTCTATAGCTTCAATGTCCTGCACGTTGTTGGGCTGTGAGCACAACCCCCATCTGTGGACGTCGGGCCCTCATACCATCCTCATGGAGTCGGTTTCTAACTGTTTGTGCAGACACATGCACATTTGTGGCCTGCTGAAGGTCATTTTGCAGGGCTCTGGCAGTGCTCCTCCTGTTCCTCCTTACACAAAGGTGGAGGTAGCGGTCCTGCTGCTGGGTTATTGCCCTCCTACGGCCTCCTCCACGTCTCCTGGTGTACTGGCCTGTCTCCTGGTAGCGCCTCCAGCCTCTGGACACTATGCTGACAGACACAGCAAACCTTCTTGCCACAGCTCGCATTGATGTGCCATCCTGGATGAGCTGCACTACCTGAGCCACTTGTGTGGGTTGTAGAGTCCGTCTCATGCTACCACGAGTGTGAAAGCACCACCAACATTCAAAAGTGACCAAAACATCAGCCAGAAAGCAGAAAGGTACTGAGAGGTGGTCTGTGGTCCCTACCTGCAGAACCACTCCTTTATTGAGTGTGTCTTGCTAATCGCCAATAATTTCCACCTGTTGTCTATTCCATTTGCACAACAGCTGTGAAATTGATTGTCAATCTATGTTGCTTCCTAAGTGGACAGTTTGATTTCACAGAAGTTTGATTTACTTCGAGTTATATTGTGTTGTTTAAGTGTTCCCTTTATTTTTTTGAGTTGTGTGTGTGTGTGTGTGTATGTATATATATGTATATATATATATATATATATATATATATATACACACAATTGAGTGTGTATGTATATGCTTGAGTAGAAATAAAATACTCTAGTAAAAATATACTGAAATACACTTAAGTAAATAACTACTTCTCACCTCTGAGTGTAGAATAGAGCATATGGCAGGCAGTGAGCGAGTCTGCACTTATTCTGTCATATCTTTTTAGGCTGTTTGATGTGGGAGGTCAAAGGTCAGAAAGGAAGAAGTGGATCCACTGCTTTGAGGATGTAACTGCCATCATTTTCTGTGTGGCTCTGAGTGGATATGATCAGGTGCTGCATGAAGACGAGACCACGGTCAGTAGTACATACATATACACTCACTCATACAGAAAACATTCTCTACCACACACACACACTCAAATCTGCTGTTACGCACATGATAACCTTTATTACATAAAGAATATACACACACAAACTCCAGACAGCCCCAAGTCAATTAAAACGTCTGCAAATACTGGAAGGTCATGGCTTATGTAATCTGTGTCCAGTCTTTTCAATGTAAAATACAGTAGATTTTAAAGTTTTAATTGCAACATAAGGTGAGCAAAATAAATGAGCAATGACTGCAGGTCTATGAAAACACCCAGCGTCAGTCTAGTCATAAGAAGAAGAAAATCCATAAAAATCCCCTCATAGTCTTTTGCTTTCTACCTGTTACATTTGCTTGTGGTTCTACAGTTTACTCATAGCTAAGAAATGAGTCATTCTCCCCATTGCAGTGGGAAATATGGTACAAATGTTTATGTAATTCAAATGAAGTCTGTTATATTGAAAAACATCAGTAAAGTTGTAACACTGGTACGTCACTGACAAAATTAATAAAACCTAAGCTTTTCAAATATGGTAGACTGCCTCTTTATTCACATTGTATGTAGAAAATTACAAATATTCAATTGTTATTTCAGTTTTAAAATCATTTAATGTTTTATGAGTGACCTCTTTTTTCAACAAAGTTGAGCATTTTGGCCAAATTTAACAGAAATGGAAAGAAATTTCTTCTTTCTGAGGTAGTCCTTTTTCCTTCGAAATATCCATACAAGAAACAATTCAGAAAGACCTCTTTTACTTTTTAAAATTACATTTTGCATTTCTGTAACACCATTTTGAAATTAGATTTCTTAGCACAGTGAAATTGTATTAATTTATTTGAAACACTTTTAACGTAATACACAGTGTTTAAAATAATACAGTAGTTTCAATGCATTTTTCCAACTGAAACTGAAAAACAAGCATGGAAGTTGTTTCACCATGGAAGTTGTTTTTTTTATACATCACAAAAATTACTAAAAGCAAAATTTTAAATGCAAGAATCCACATGGTCTTTCTAGATTAATTTATATAACAAAGAATATACAGACATCAAATGTCAATATATGAAAATGATATTTTAATAAGTTCTGTTGAGTAAAGGAAAAACAGCAGCAGAATTTATGACCTAGTGCCTTTTGTTGTTAATGGCTCATAGTAGTGTGCTCCTATAAAAATGTACAGACGTAGTAACTATACAGGAGATGGAAGCTGTTTTTTTTTTTTAAGGTGGAACTGTTTCGAAGAAGGTGGGAGCTCTCCTTGCTCTCTCTTCTCCTCACTTTTCTTTTTTTCTTCTTTTTATACACATCACACATTAATTCCTTACTTTTTTGCAAGTCTTTGGTACCTTTTCTGAATTATCTCCTCTTAACTTCTGTCCTTCTCTCTCTCTCTCTCTCTCTCGCTCTCTCTCGCTCTCGCGCGCTCTCTCTCTCTCTTTCTCTCTCTCTCTCTCTCTCTCTCTCTCTCTCTCTTGCTCGCTTTCTCGCGCTCTCTCTCTCTCCCTCGCTCTCTCACTCTCTCTCTCTCTTTTGTAAACACACACAGCTTCTCACCCTAACACCATGTCTACTGTTTGTGATCTGCACGAGACTGTGTGACTTTTGTATTGTTCCTCTGTTTCTGGAACCGTGCTGTTCCTCATGCTTCAGTACCTGGATCTGTTCTGCCTGTTCTTCAATCTAGCCGTGGGGACAGTATGTGTGAATGGGTGGGGAGGGGTGGGTTGTGTTGTGATATGCACCTGTGTGGTCATGCTGGCCTTCCCTGGTGGCTTCCTGCCGCCTCCTCTGCGTCTCCGTCTCTTCCTCCGATCGTCTCAGCTCCTCTCCTGCCATCTCTCACCGTCGGCTCTGCTCTCTAACCAATCGTCAATTGCTAAAACCTCAAAACTGGTTCTGCAGACGGCCCATCCACCAGAACATTACCACAGGTATGAACTTCCCCCATTGCCACCAGCAAATCCCAGTGAAACTAACATGAGTTGAAAGCAGCACTTTAGTCTTTTTTCTAATGTGTAGTGGAAGTGGCTTTCTGTTTTTATTTCCTAACCTTTATCTTTTGCATTAATCTTTTATTAATCCAAAGTGACATTCCTGTTATTGGGGGTGGTGGGATACAGGGAGAGTAAAAATAAACAACTTTTCGAATTCCAAAGAGGATGGCTAATTCTGTAGTGCTAAATCAAATGTGATTTGATCACTGACTCCTCCCACTACTGCTGTAATCATGACCACTGATCAAATAGTGACCAGAGTGCCTGCTTCCAGCTATACTGATTTAACATATCCTATTCAGAGACAGGTATTTAATATAAGCATATGATCTGGAGAGAAAATGACTTTCCCCACTCTGTCTTCATTATGCTGTTACAGCTAACATTTGTCACCTTGCCTGGGGATGTGGCATTCTGATTGGTTAATTCACTTAAAAGATGAAATAATTTCTGATTTCTGTGACTTCCTTCCCTTTCACTGCTTGTACTTACTTGTGCAGTGTTCTGATTGCACCCAGAATATGAGTGCACCTGAGCTTGCTTGTGTGTATATGCTGAGTGCTGGAAAGTGTAGAGTCTGACTCCTTTTTATTTTGATTCCACAGAACCGCATGCATGAGTCCTTGAAGCTGTTCGATAGCATCTGCAACAACAAATGGTTCACAAGCACCTCCATCATTCTTTTCCTTAACAAGAAGGACATATTTGAGGAGAAAATAAAGAAATCGCCCTTAACTATCTGCTTCCCTGAATATACAGGTAAATTCTTAGCCCTGCTGAGATGCTGTTTTCTCCATCTCAGTCAGAAAGAGGCGGCTAGGAGTGGATTGGATGAATAGATGAAGAATTAAAAAAAGAGTTTTACACTGAACAATTAGCACTACAGATCTCCAGGAAAGATGATCTTTTTTTTCTTCATCTTTGGATGGGTACTCATCCTTTACTTGGACAGGCTCCATGTTTTCGGATGTGGTTTATAGAGAAATGCAGCCAAGTTGGCCACCTCCTCCATTTCCATTCTGTACAAGCTCTTACCCACTTATCCCACCACAGCATTATTGTACTGCCATTTTTCATCATGCAGCCACAGTATCAGGCTTGCAGCCTATTACATGATACATTGTTGTATATGCTACATTTTTACAGTCTAAATTTTCATTACATCCCTTTTGCTTTCCCCTTCCCCACTGCTTTTATGCCATTGCCTCCTACTTTTCACACTTCCAATCTTCTGTTCTCCATTCCTCTGACTCTTTGTATGCACACTTGTCTACATTACCCATCTCTGCTCCGCTGTCTTTGCTCTGCCATTGCTCTATTCTTTCTTCTTTTGCTCGTCCTGGCCTTTTTTGCTGCTTCACTTTGCGCTCCAGGCCCAGGCACATTCATGGAGGCGGTGGCTTACATCCAGTCGCAGTATGAAAGCAAGAACAAGTCCTTCCACAAGGAGGTGTACGCTCACATCACCTGCGCCACGGACACCAACAACATCCAGTTCGTCTTCGACGCCGTCACTGACGTCATCATCGCCAACAATCTGCGCTTCTGTGGCCTCTACTGACCCCGATTAGCTGGAAATCACAGCATCTACTGCACTGTTGTTGGAAATTGTTTTTTTCCTGTGTTATTCTTTTTTTTTTTTTGTCCACCTCTCCAGCAGTACCTGACAGCAATAGAGCTAGCCAGGTAGCTTCTCCTGCAGTCATCATAAGGGGACAAGTTAAATTTAATCCAAAGATCAGTACCCAACTCTTGATTCTGCCATAATGTGTTGGGTATACAGCTGAATTTTACATTTGCCCCCTCAGTGGGCTGTTTTGAGCACAGCTTAATTGAGCTGAGTTAGGGAGAGTTGTTGAACGAATTTAAATGCCAAGCTGTCCTCATTCTGTAAGCACACTGTTTCTTGTCCCAAAATCGCATCAGTCTTAAATGATTCCTTTTTCCTCTGATCCAAAAGCCCAGATGACCCCATCAAAACATAATAATCAAATCATAGTGTCTGTATTAGTGGAGAAATTGCATTCGTGCAGTACAAAGTATGAAACACATAAAACCATGTAGCATTGCTTGCCTTAAAAGGCCATTATTGCTGTACCACTTGTATATGATGGTCCTCCAAGCTGTCCGATATTTTGAGTGCCACAACAGATAAGATTTCATGGGTATTGTCAAGACTGGAATGTTGATGAAACCCTGTAGGTGACATTTAAATGGCATTAAAGTTGTGCCCAACAGCTAATGCCGTGAGCTAGTCTACTACTAAAATAGTGCTATCCCAATGTCCTGAACTCTCTGCTTCTCTGTGCTGTCAGATTATTATGCACAATAGAAGTTTTCACTCCAAATACTTAGAACTTCAAGATTAATTTGTTTTTCCATTTTAACAGGAGTGATAAAATGAACACTTTAAACTCATTTTAAAAAAAACTCTAAATGCAAAACTTTAACGAAGTTTGGGGTCTTGTAGTATTGGTGGTATGATGGAGACATGTATAAACGTATTACTTGTGTTCTGGAGTGATTTTTTTGGTGTTCTTGACAGTAAATTATGGTGTATATAACTGATTTTTTTTCATTTCATCCTTTTTCATTTAGGCAGCAAAGATAGTAGATGCTACTTGAAACTGAAGATTGGGTGAAAATGGTTCCTATTACTGATTCAAGACCAGTCATTTTTTGCAAACTGGGTAGTCTTGATCTAGACTAGGCTGGACCAGCCTAAACGGACCACGTCTAACTGTCAAGCACCATCCATCTGTGTCAATCTATACAGTTTAATCATAGTGTCAGGTTGGCTCAGCTGGTTTGCCTCAGGTTGTTTGCTGTTTATTTTGGCCATAGCCTATTATTTAGCCCAGTGAAAGCCTCCAATCAGGCTGTGTTTTGCATAGCCTATCTTACCCATCATCATAAATGCTAGATTATTCTGTTGCAGAGAAAGAGGATTGCGTCAGGTGATGGGCCATGCTGCAAATACAGAGCAAGATAGGAGACTGAAGGAGGGGCATACAGTGATTTGTAATGGTGGAAAGGCATCACAACCAAGAGTGCAGTTGGGTATCTGTGGATTAATTAGAAAGAAAACAGCTGTTGTAGCTGCAGTTCCACAGGCCTGCAGGGGGAGGATGGGGGATGTGTCACAATGTTCTTTCTGGCGTTTGCCTAATAAGGAGTGGCCTCCACTGAGAAAGCAGCGCAAGAATACTGAGGCAGTCGCTCAGCTGATAGTCCAGATCTGAACCCTCTGTCGGTATGTGTGTGGAGTTACACTGCTGTTCAGTAATGGTAGGTCACAGTGCCTTATTTGTCACAGATGGTAGGTGTCTTGCTTTTCCCCATTACTCTGTGACCACATAGCACCACTGGGAGTATTATAACTTTGTAGGCCATTGTCACCTTCTGGAAGGCTCCAGTGCTGAAATTGAAGCTAAAGTGTTGTGGGGGAATTTACACTTTTGGGAAATGCTTGTAAATAAGGTAGAAATATTATTTTCTGATATCTGTAGTATATCAAGTTTGTGTTGGTGAACTTTATAGCCCAGTAGTTTCTAGCCCTGATCCTTGAGTATTCCTGCCCTTAGAGGTGCTTTAATATGCTTGTGGGCCCTATGGGGTAGTTGTGGGCCCTATGGGTCTATTTAAAATCTGTAAAATCAGTACAATGCAGTATGTCAAAACTGATATGTTCAAATGTTCAAAAAACCTATCCCCAAGTCCATTAAAACTTATTGAGTAACTTTTATAACACTTTTTGATTTTACTTATCCTGAACATGAAATAAGCATACATTACTTCCTGTGTGCTACAGCAGCGCTCTGTCCAATCTGCCAAAACAACCTAGGTGTGTTACAAGCTATAACTTGTCTTGATCTTGTAATTTGATTGTCTTATAATGAACAGGTGGAAGTATCATACCTTACATTTCTTTCTTGTCATTTTCTTGGCTAAAAAGTCTTTAAAATTTCATTAAAAGTCCAATTTCTTAAAATGCGACACTCGCTCGACATCAGTTTCTGAGGAAGACAGCAGTCAGTCTGAAGTTAACATTGCATATTGGCTATCAGAGCAAACTAATGTGTTGATACTGTAAATGGTAGTGAATTAATCTGGGAGTCATTTTCATCAAAGCCTGCTCTCGTACTATATAAATTAATCTGATTTTAAAAAACAAAATGAATCAGATTTAAATAAATAAATAACTCCATGTCCATGTATTATAAAATTTAATGATATAAATGTCTGTATATTAAATTACCCATTTTCTCTGCTCTAACACATCCACTTCAATTAATCATGTAGTTTTTAAGCCTATCCTGAGTTGACATAGGTGTGTAAGAACAGAAAAACACAGGATGGGGCACTCCTGGACCAGGGTTGGGAGCCAAAGGTATAGGCTGTATCATCAGCTGGTTGTTTCAGTTACTTTGTTTAATCACTCTACAGAAGGGTACAGTCTTTAGGCTGAGACAGTTCCATAATATGTTCTGTTGGTGATACAACATGCAAAAGGTTCTTTTGCTGGTATAAAAGCACTGGGGGAATGTGTATAGTACACAGCTGCTCTGTGACAGACAAGAAGTGCGTTCTGACTCAGCGTGCTCTCAGTGTCTCAGCTGGAGGGTCATTATCTCTCTTATTCCAGAGGCAAAACAAACCCTCAACCCCCGTACCCATCCAACTGTGACACCAATTTCATGCCGACACTGATCTCCCAGCTCGCTTCTTCTTCTTTAATCTCTCTGTCTCCTCCTTTTCTCTCCCTCCCTTGAGTTGGTTTATGGTTGTATTGTGGCCTTAACGCTAGCGTTTCTGAAGTAAATAAAAGTTAGTGTTTTCAGTTGAGAGAATGATAGGCCTCAGGTTGTGTGGCCCAAGCGAAAAGGAGGAAGTGGGATGTCAGCCTGTGGACTTCTGGGAAATTAAGTTTTTGGCTAAGGTAAGGGCGTTTGTGGGTAATTGAGTCAGAGCACTGCTGATTGACTAATGGCTGGTTTTTCCTGTGGTTCTACCTGGCCTATAGCAGCTGCTGCTGTGGTCAGGCTGCTGTCACTGTGGACTGTCATATATAAATGGATCGAAATGATTGATTTGACATCATATTACCTGCTGAAATGAGATTTTTAAAGAGTGGAAAATGCATTTGCAGTATGATTTGAAATAAGACAAAAAATAGCTATGGGAAGAAACTCATTCTCGTCCATATCCAAAGGTGTACAATCGCCATTATCTTCTTTTCCCCAGCAACTCGGAAGTGCCAATAACACTACCATCATTGGACATTTAGCCAAAACGCATGATTAGTTCAAAAACAACACATTCGAGGCACAGTTGGATAGTAATTTTAAATAATACTGTCTAGATTAGATTAGAGAAATCTGGATTAGAGAAATAATTAGTGTAGGTGTAAGTGCCAAATGCAGAGTGCCATCTGTCCCCCGCTTTCATTCCAAAGTATTTCATTCTAACAACTAGATTCATCCGTCAGAAGAAATCGTACACCCTATTGTGTTTTCCTGTATGTGATCGCAGTGTTTGTGTCTGTCAGTTTTATGTCTATCTGCTGTAGTTATTGTGTCGTTCACTGCTCTTAATTATTTATTGAACAATGTATGTGTATTTGCATTTATATATTTATATGAAATAAATAAATGAAGTGCCACTTGAAACTAAACGTGTGGGCTGGTTTGTGCCACAAATCTCACTAAGTCTACAGACTGACTTCATAGTGAATATTGTGCTGCTCTCTGTAGCAACTTCAAGTACTTTCATCAGAAGTTACATTCATAAATCTGCTTTGAAACGGATCAGGGCTGTTACCATCCTCCTGTTTGCTTTTCTTGTTGTGGGTCACATTGTGGCGTCTACCTTGGTCTTAACTACTTTTACTCCCATTTCCTCAGGCTAACCTTTTCTGCATTCTCTCTGTCTATCCCTCCATTCTGTTCTCCCTCTGCAGAATCGCATGCACGAGTCTCTTATGCTGTTCGACTCCATCTGCAACAACAAATTCTTCATTGACACTTCCATCATTCTCTTCCTCAACAAGAAAGACCTGTTTGCTGAAAAGATCAAGAAATCACCTTTGAGTATCTGTTTCCCAGAGTACACGGGTAAGAATATGGCTGGACACTGTCGCACTATCTTGTGAATTTGCAGTACACTAAACTTATACTTGAACATTACACAGTTTACAGACAATCCAAATAGCATAGGTTTCTGTACAGAAATCTAAGGTGAATGTTCTCTCCTTTTCAGTACGTATTTTGAGGCATGACTTTAACTTTTTTGGCTTATTTTGGTGGTTTTAATCACTGACTTTACAGGCAGAAAGTAATGATCCTTTAACTAAATATGCTTTGTAGTTGAAAGTGTTGGAAAGAATCAAATTCATAATTGAAGCTATAGGGGGAAAAATGGGGCACAAAGGCCCCCTTACAACCAATGTTTATTTACTGTCAAATTAAACTATATCTGTGCCTAAGTTTGGCATGTGCAGGATGTTGATGCATAAACATAGTTAGGGTAATATATTATAAGTACAGTCAGTTTCGTGCTTACAGTATTTGTACATGTCTTATTACATATATTTGAGCTTGTGCTAGTTGGAAAGTGAAACTTGCATTTTTATGATAAATCTATCTAAATGGGCCATTTTATCCCTTGTCTGGGGGGCCTCATTGTTCCAAAAGTCTATTTTTACTTTCAATAGATTTATATTTCTCTACCAGTAGAATTAGCATTTGACAGTAGCCATGAGCACATATGTAAAGAATGTTTTCTTGTACAGCTCATTATGAACAGATCACTACAATCCTAATGTTTAACTGACTTAAAAAGAATTGTAGGGGAATAAATTGCAGCAAAACAAAAAATTTGGAAGTTTAGCTGCAACCATGTAACATTCTTGATTCATCTGAATGTTACAGCCGGGTGTGTTTGATCTGAACTCTCCAGGGTGTTAGATCTCCAAGACCAGGATTGGGTACCCCTGTCTTACAGGTCACGATCTATAGTTCTTCAGTAACCTGAAGAAATATGTAGTTGAAGTTGTAGCTTCATGCCAAGATTTGCAAATAATGCAGCCATAAATCCCTATATAGGATCTTTGATTGATTTTGTGGCTTTTTAAATGCCTGGAAAAAATGGTACAGTTCAATGGAGCAAACAAGATGGCACTGCCATAGTACATACTATGTACAATAGATAGCAAGAGGGAGAGTTTTCTGTGTGACCAGCGTCTGTCGGCGTGTGTGTGTGTGTGTGTGTGTGATGGACACACCGTGCAGTTGTTGAGGTGCGGTGGTCATCCTGGGGTTGTCGGTAAGATCCTGTAGTGCCTGAGCCAAGCTTGGGCAGCCATGGAGAAGAGATGAGCCCTGAGGGACAGCCGCCATCCTGTCTGTGTCTCACACACACACACACACACACACACACACACATGCACACACACCTCCCTGCTTGCCCCACTGCCCACCAGTCCCTCCGCCCTTATCTCTCCTGCCACAGAGCTCATTTAGAGGCTGCCTATTACACCCAGCTCTTGTCTTACAGCAAGATGACTTGCGCTAAAGCAGGAAAAAGGCCCTGACTAAAAAGGCAAAGAAAAAATGGGCCAAATGAAAGGATTGAGTGTAGTTTTAAGTGTATTGACGTGAGCAGGTGGCAGCATGAGCCCTGTTTACTTATCTGTAGAGAACATTTGAAGATCCAGATGTGACGTCTCTAAAAGTATGGGCTCATGCAAGCTGGTCTCTCTCTCTCTCTCTCTCTCTCTCTCTCTCTCTCTCTCTCTCTCTCTCTCTCTCTCTCTCTCTCTCTCTCTCTCTCTCTCTCTCTCTCTCTCTCTCTCTTATTTATGCCATGTTCTCCTTTTATGTATTCAAGATATTCCACCCCATTCATTTTCATGACTCTCCCCTACTGGACTTAACATTATTGCAACATTTCTGTTGAAATAACTGATTGTCTGTCAGTTTCAAACATATCAGCTGAATTGAAATTACTTGTGAAGAATTGCTTCTCTCATCTCTCTCTCTCTCTCTCTCTCTCTCTCTCTCTCTCTCTCTCTCTCTCTCTCTCTCTCTCGCTCTCTCGCTCTCTCGCTCTCTCACTGTCACTCTCACTCTCCCTTCCTCTGCCCCTTCCTCTCTCTTCTTCCTTCTGTGGACTCTAACCTACCCCTCTCTACAGGCCCAAACACTTACGATGATGCGGCTGCTTACATCCAAGCACAGTTTGAGAGCAAGAACCGCTCCCCCAATAAGGAGATCTACTGTCACATGACCTGTGCCACAGATACAGGGAACATCCAGGTGGTGTTCGACGCTGTCACTGACATCATCATCGCCAACAACCTGCGAGGCTGCGGCTTGTACTGAGCCCTTCTCTCTCGAGCCACTTCTTTGGAAATGATTAAAATGCAAGTTGGTAAATAATAATAATGATAATTTTAAAATAGGCATATACATATATATAAATATATATATATATAAAAAATGTTTTTAGTTTGTCTTTCCAAGAGCTGCCAACAGAACTGATTTCTTATAGAAACCCAGCCTTTACCGTTTTAGAACAAAGTTGGGACCTTTTTTTTTTCTTTTTTTTTTCTTCTTTGCTGTTTGATGTTTTATTTTCCCCTGTTTTTCCACCGTGTCTTTTTTGTTGTTTTAACGACACAATCTTCGTTTTTTGTTCTCAAAAATGTCTTTCTTTTACTATATTTTTATGTTTTTGTTTATTGTATGTATATTTATTACGTGTATATCAGTCGAGGGGGCTGACAGGTACACGTTTTGCCTGAGTATACAACATTATGGTAATGATGATGTAATGACGAAATAAGACAATGATAGCTGTATCAATGGCATAGACAGTTACGCTAGTCGTGAGCACTACAGATAAAGTCGGTCAAGCCAAACTGCAGTTGTAGCGTGTTCCTATTCTTCGGGTTTTTATCAGACTGGGTTTTCATGGCGATTCCATTCGTTCTGTTCAGCTGTTCGATGTTGTAGAGAAAGGAAACCCCCAGGATTGCACCCTACAAGCTTCTTTTCTCGTTTTGTTAAGTCTTGTTCACTCTATTTGTTCCTGTGACTGGGGTAGGCCAGCTTTATTCGCTGTGTATGTCTGGGGCCATATAGTGTACAACTTTTATGCCCCTCAAACAGACTTGATGATTGAAATTGTCATATCAGTGCCAACCTTCTAAGAATGACGGGTCTGGGAATAGTTCTAGCAACACTAGGTCACTATAACGCAAAACTATTAACACTGTCATGTAAGGAACTTCTACTTTTTTTATTGTTAATTAATTTATTAATTTATTTATTGATTGTTGTCCCACACTTCTCCTTGTCACTTACCCCATATCCTTCTGTACTTATACAACCCCCCCATCCCACCATACCCCCACCCCCCCCCCCCTCCCCCCCCCAAGCTTCTGTCCTGCTTCCCAAGTTTCTCTCTTCTCCTAGACATCCTGTTTTAGTTGGTCTCCAGGCTGGGTAATGGAGTCAGTCCTCTTTCACAGGTCCTGTCACACATAGCATGACCCTTCAGCCTTTGTATAAAGAAACAGCTACTTGCTTCACTTAGATAACGTTGAGAAAACTTACTAATAAAATCCACAAAAAAGGCAAAAAGAGCAAAAAAAAAAGGAAAAAAGAAACAGCAGCAACAAAAAGAGAGCATCGTGTAAGCTGGGTGCGGGAGGGAGGGATTTGGGGGGTGAGGAAAATACAGTCACAACCAATGATGTGGTGCCGTATGGGTGATGGTCATTGGGCTGCGTGTCTTTGTAGAAAGCTGTAGATCCTCTGGTTCTAGAATCTTTACAAGTAGACTTAATCCAAAAAAAGAGTGATTATGACAATAATAAACAATGATAATGAAGAAAGATGATAATATCAATGATGATGATTCTGTAATATTATTAAAAGTATATTTCTTGTGCTTTGTAGCTAAAGACCATTTTTTTCTCTCTCTCCCCCTTTTTTTAAAAAAAAGAAAAAAATTTGCAAGGGTTCCCGCAATTCACTCTTGAACCGTTCTTACTGACTTACCGATGTTGATGTTGAACTGTACCGATTTTTTTTTTTTTCTTTTCTTTTTTCTTTTTTTGCCTGTTTGCCCTGCATTACAGTGTATTTACTTAAGCCCAAATAATGGTATATGTATCTATTTTTTATTTGATTTTTGGAAGAACCACTTTTTGGTGCGCAGGCCCCGTCCCGGTGCTGGAGAGGGCGGGCCAATGCGTGTGGCTGTACAGATTTCATGCGCTTTCTCCTCGTCATGCATTTTTTTGGGTTTTTGGGGAATTGTACTCAAATAAAAAAAACACACCTTCCAGGTCTGCATAGAAAAGCACAGCTCTCACTCAACACACGTAGATTTGGAACGATGTATCTCTCCTCCCTCTACCTGCCTTCTTAGTTTGACTTGCGAAAAGAAGACAAAAAAAAAAAACCCTGAACTGTGTATAATGACACAAACCAGTTACGCTTTTGGATTTTCTTTTCTTCCTCCTGCCCTTCCCTCTCTTGTTTTTCTTTCATCATTTCTTTTTTTCTCTCCCAGTGAATGCTTTCTGTGCTGCTTATTTCTCCCTCTTCTTTAGTGAATGGTTGTTCTTTCATGTGGGATGTTCGTGCTGGAAAACCAATCGAATGTAGTGTTTACATTAAAAGCCACAGTTTTCATGACTACAAACCTTGGGTGCTGCGGTTGTGATTGTTGTCCATTTTATTCTAATAGTTTACACGGTATAATGTTCATGAAAATGTCACGTCACTGTTGGGACAGAACATTTTATCTCAAAAATTGAAGCTTTATGGGAGAATGGAATTGACAAACATTGACCGTTTTAATGGAAATGAATGTAATAAAAAGACAGCTGGTGTTTAGAAATTATGAAAGAAAAAATGGTTTGTCCTGTCAGTGGTGATGTATTATCGTAATACCCAAGGGTTTTTATGTATCACAATAGCTACGTATCTCACACCTACTGTTTTCTCACTGTTTATATGTGACAGGATCTTCAAAGTGGAGAAGCTATGCAAAATGACTGACATAATGCCCACCAGTTAGGTACACATTTTACAAGACAACTCACTGGTCAGGCTGAGGGTTAAGGTGAGCTTGTGTGTGGACCAGAGACAGCCAATCATCAGTCAAATATCAGCCAACTAAACACAACAGGAATGAGTGAAATCAAGCTGGTTGTGCTGTAGTGTCCCTAGAGTTCAGACTGAACATTTTAGTCATGGCTGACCTTGTATAGCTACAAATCTGTACACACTTGATCTTTTAATGTAAAGATGGAACATTAAGCATTAAGGGAAATTGTTAAAGGAAGTGGGCAAGGTTTCTTGCACAAAGATCATTCTTAAGTGGTAGCAGGAGCATCACCCTGAATGTTTTCTAGACTAAAGATCTTAAAACTGAGATGCTTTTCTGAGCTCAGTTTGGCAGAAAATCTCATTTACACAATGTTTCCCCCATCTCAAATGCAGTTCATCAGCCATGATGTGTTTTCTTTAGTGTTTCATTGGAGCTACAAGGCTAATATAGCCAAGTTGCAGGATTACAGTAAGCATTGTGCAGACTGCATGCCTAAATTGCTATAGACTTGAGTTAAGTCATCCTAAACAGGCCTGCTTCTGTGATTTCTGACACTGTATTATCTATAAACATAAACCAAAGTATAGACAAAATTCAGGTTTCACGGCAGCTGCTCCTGCTGTGTCCAGCTATGAAACACGATTTTGTGCATTGGTACAGATAGAGATCTTCCATATTGTGTCAGACACCACATACGCAAGTCTTTGAGACAAAAATGTTTGATTTAGGCGTGCAGTTTGCACAGTGATAATCCGGGAGACATTAGCATTCATAACTTCTTGTTAACTACACTAGTCTTGTAGCTCCGCGAACTAAGAGCAACATAAAATGAAGCAATATCTTGGCTGATCAACTGTATTAGGGTAGGGGGGGTATTTAGATTTAATTAGTTTACCAAGCATTCTCACTTGACTATCAGTATGTTATCCTACCCAAAAGGGTTGCCTCATTGTTGTTGTGAGTTGTGAGTTGAGAGCAGAACTGTTACTCTGAGATGCTTTGTTCATACACGTCTACTTCAGGGGTTTACATACATTGTTCAGCCCCAGCTTTTTTCCGAATGAAATCAAAAAGTATGGAAACCCATTCTCACCAGGTGGTGGAGAAAAATTCTTTTCTGTTTTTGGCACTTTCTTGAGATTTTGATAGTATTTTGAAATAATGAGTTGATTTTCACAAAGTAGTTTTGGGATTCTAAGTCATTATTGCAAGGCGAATGGAAGTCATTTCTACACTCATTAATTTGAGAAAAGTCGTTCTGACAATCAGTTTATTTCAACAGAGTAAGTCATTAATTCAATATAGTAAGTCATTGTTTTGAGAAAATAAGTCAAGATATTAAGTCAAAATCTCGACATAATGCGGTCATAAACAGGAGGAGAAAATTATGAGTAATGGTCGATGGGTCTCTTCTAAATGGTGGGCCTTACAGGGTTCACAGACTGACTTGCTGGTTAGTGTCTTGGTGGGTGATCTGGCAAAATGTACTGTGATACTTCAGGAAGTTTTTTATGATGCACAGTGTGTCATAATATTTATTTTTTCTGGCATGAAAATAAAAAATGTAAATTAGAACAAATTAGTGCCACATTTTAAAATCCTATTTCTTGTCTTCAGCATTTCACACACTGCTGCACAAAGTCCAGTGAAACAGGACTAATTGTACTCCCTTTTTAATCAAACATTTAAGTACTGAGCATGTCTACAATGTTGTGATTTATTGTGATGTAAATTATCATGGTAATGATAAATGCTGTCATATTGCCCAGTTCTAGATTAGCATACCTTTAGCCAACTGACCTGGACTCATCTGGACACCATGTTCATGTTTCCCAGTTCATAATGCAGGGCAGAAATGGCTAATATTTTTCCCAGCCTGCAGACTCCTGCTGTGGTGTGACGTCTTCTCTGGCACTTTGCCTCAGCTCAGGGCTGGAGGAAGTGTGCCTGAGCCAGCATAGTAAATCTGGGAAAGAAGTGAAGGCGGCCCTGTTGCATGAGGAGAATGTTTCTCCGGCAGTCGGAGCCGATGGCACGGGTGGGAGGAACAGGATAGAAGCTCAGACACAGTATCCCACAATTCTTCGTACTCAGGGTCTGCCTAGTTGGAGAGGTGTACAGACAGTGTAAAAGATGAAAGCAAGGAAGAGGCACATGCTGTCCAGCAGACCCTTCATCAAAGCTTTTGATTGCCCAACAGTGAAGTGAGTCTTGCATCATCTCAGATCAGGCAGCAGACAGGTGAAATGTGAAAGGCAGTGGAATAAGACCCACATACAAAAGCTATAAATTCAAATAGCAAGATGAAGCAGTGCCATGCGCACTGCAACAAATCACTCTGAGATCATTTAGGGGACAGTGCAGGCAATTTCGGTGATATTTTCCCTGAAGGGCTTTTCTCCATTGCTACTCCTGGGCAGGTTAAAGAGAGCTTCATGCATCAGCACAAAAGAGCTAGCAAGACAGATGAGTGTTCAGCAGTATTGATAAAATACAGGATCACAATATTTTCTAAATATACCACAGTATCGCAGTAAGAGTTTGCATTAAAGGGCCTATATCATGGAAAAATTCTTTTTCTTCACTTTGTTGAAATCACTGATATAGTATGTAAACATTGTTAACACCGTTCACACAGTCCATATACTGAAACTATACTGCAAAAAGCCTGTTGTGAATTCACTGATTTCACTTATTTCAATGTCATGCTTACCATTAAATTTATATTAGCCTATAACAGAAGCTCTGCCCATTCACTCTGCCATTATAGAGAGTGTTTCAACCAGGAGTGTCTTTTAATACAGGGCAACCCATAAGAACAGAGTTCATTTACATATGCCAGTCTTCGAGGCACAGAAGAAACAGCCAGTGATGTTGAAAATTGGTTGTGTAAAAATGTACTATGAATTTTTGGTACAAAAACCATACAAACATATGTGGACCTCAAGAAAAAAAACCCATAAGAATATTGTAGGTCATGGGCCTTGCTACACAATGTTAAGACTTTTTTTTTCTTCCTCCAAACTTCCCAACCTCATATAGCTTATTTTGATTGTACTGATTTGTTTCTTTTGAAGCATCCAGCATATGACATGCCGTTGAGGACGTTTCTGTCAACTATAAATAAAATTAAAGCTAAAAAACAGTAATATGCGTCACTAATACCAATATAGATCATATATCAGCCAGCGCTAGATGACAGTGTAGTGCAGCTTCTGTGAAGATTACATATTTAGGAGGCCTTTCTCTGTTCAGGAAAATATTCAGTCTGAACACCCGGCTGGGTCGAAACGACCCGAAACAAATTACTCTGGGATCATTTAGAACAGGCTGCAGGCACTATCTGTAATATTTTCCTTCCAGGGCTTTTCTCCATTGCCACCTCTGAGCGGGTTTAAAGGGAGCACCATGCGTCAGCACAAAAGAGCCATATTTCACGATGCAAGAGGGAGAGAGAGAATAGATGCTGACAAGAACACTGTGGACGGGCGGGGGAGGAAGATATCCAGGGACGAAAAGATCTGAAGAAGAGCGTGGACGAAATCTTCCTTCTCCCTCTTCTGGCAGCGGAGTCTAACAGCTTCTTTCAGTATTCCAGGCAGCCACATAAGGATGACTTCGCCCGCGGAAACAGAGCAACATGCTTGCACCATGGCTGCTGTAAATGCACTTCAATTGAAACCAAAACTTTCCATCTGTCTGCCATTGTGTCTGCCAAATAGCTACCAAGTGCATCTGATTCTGACATTGCTTTCAAGTGCTATAGCTATCACTGGCTTGTTACAGGCACCGCCCATAGCTCTTCCTCTTTTAATTGTTTTAAGCAGACATTCATTTCAACAGTAAATGCTCTGCTATTCAAACCATCCAATATGACAAACTCATGCAGTGTCTAGGTATGCCCTAAAATTCAGTCTCTGGTCTCTGTCCCTGTAAGCTACTTTGCTTTACACATACACACAGTTATTTATAGTGCAGCACCACCGTCTGCCTGTTGCTAGGAGACAGCCTGGTGCAGATTTCTTCTGCAAGCAATCCCCATCGCTTACATCACATGCAGTTTCATGCATTTTGTCACCATCTTTAAAGGGTGGGTTCTGATATTTTGAGGCACAATCTGGAACATGCAAACTGGTTAAATGCACTATGATGGACCAGAATATGAGTGAACCAGTCTGCACACTCACAGTATTCACAGGAGTTCATATTTGTTGTTCAGGCTAAGCGAATGTTCAGGCTGAACACAAAACAGCTCGACAATTTGTCTGCTCCTTTAAAGTATTGGAGAAGAATGGCAGCAGCAGTAGACCGTTCAACACTGCTGTTATCCCTCATGCAAAATTCAAGAGCATACATTGCTGCTACTGTATACTCAAAAGAGAGAGCTACAGATATAGCAGTCATATATCCATATGTTCAGGAGGCCAGATGAGGGGGTTGAGATGTTGTGTGCTCTCCACGCTAGTGCTGAGTGGTCCACTGACCCTGATGCTGATCACATTTATCCCACAAAGGTCAGCATCCTGAGTCAGCTGTTGCCGTAGAAACTGCCTCGCTAGCTCTTTTGTTCTCCAGTGGTGGAATGATGCACCGTGTAGATCACCTTTTCCTCGCTGCCACCACTCACCACTGTGCCCTTCGACCCACCGCATTTAAAGATGGACACTGCTAAAGTGCATTTTAGGAGATAGCATTAACCCACTGGCACTCAGTGCCATATGATGCTGTATCATTTTTCTGTTTGTTACAGAACAGAAAGATCTGAATAGCAGTGAGTATGTCAAATCCTGTCAGATCTTTATTTAATAGCACCTTTCACACAAGCATTCGTGATTTAAAGCGCTTTACCCATTCATACACAATGTAGCGAAGGACACAGAACAGCGAATCAACAGAACAAAATCATAAATTATCCACCCCTTCTAATGAATGACTTCAGTACTTATATAACACTGTTGTCGGAGCAAAACATTGTATCTCCAAAATGGTAATTTTACAGGAGAAGGAAAAAAACATACTTTACTTTTAATGTAAGTGAATGGAACCAGACGTTTTTCCATGTCATTTTGAGCCATTTCTTTTGGTCCATTCATCATGAAATTTATACACAATGTAAAAAAAACAACAGGCATTTTTTAAAGATAATATCAAAAACTGAAAAACGTCAAAAATGGAGATACGAGGTTTTGTTCCAACATCAGCAATAATCTCCTCAGTAAAATATTGACTGCACATGAGCCTGAAGTTACCACCCCGCTGGAATTGGGCTATGAAGTAGTAAAACTCTGTCCAGTACCTTTGGGATGAGTTGGGGTAGAGTTTGTGACCCAGAGATAATCATCCAAAATCAGTACCTGACCCTTTCCTATACTCTTGAATGCAATCAACTCCCCTCAGCAATGTTCCAACATCTCACATAAATCATAAATAATATTACATAAATCAAATTAATACAATTTTGGAAGAAACGTTGGATGAGCAGATGTCTACAAACTTTGGGACGTAGAGTTTGTATATAGTAGTAATTCCAAACAAAATTTTATATATGCGTATGTATATATAGTATTCCTGGTGCATGTGGCGCATCCTGTTTTCAGTGCAGTTCAGGATTATCTCTCAACTGCAGTTTAATCTCAGGTACCACCTAAATGTAAGTGACTTTTCTGAAGACTCAATATTACATTACCTATGTTTTTTGAAAAAAATGAACATTCTATCATGGTGAAGCTAAATAAAAACACTTGCAGTACATTAGACTCTAACCTGTCCTATATTTGTCTTCTCCCATTTTCATTTCTGATTTGTGTTGTATAACTGGTGTGTGCCTGGCCCTGTGTATGTGTGTTAAGGAGAGAGAGAGAGAGAAAGTGAGACAGAAAAAGAGACAGATAGGACATGAAACAAACATGACATCATTTGGGGAAAGTATTTCAGCTATTTTAAGCCACCTAACAGATCTCCATGTACTCTCGAAAAGGTCCCTCTCAATATTTCATGTGTGCTTTAATGGCTGAAGGATGCAGCACTGTGTGGTTTTATACTTTTTGCTCAACACTCTTGCTTTTTTAACAGAAAAGATTTAGTAGCAATAATAGGCCAAATCTGTATTATGAGGTCAGCATATAACGTGTTGCAGTCTATAACATGAAGCCTTGCAATAAAATTAGGATTGTGTATCAAATGCTTCTTAAAGGTTCTAAGCAACTTTGTCCCATGTTAGCCACTACCTCACTTGCCACATTTGTGTGCACTTCCACACACTAATTGAGATCTTTCACATCTTCTCTTTTGTCTTTGGTTTGAAAAATGAGCAAAAATTCATTCTTTTCACTAAACTCTTGAGAAATTGGGCATGTTTTCAGATTTACAAATATGATGTGGCACATTATAGTTTTTCAGAGTTATCCCATTCATACAGTTGCTATGAAGGACCAACCATTTACCTGGAGACAGACCAGTGCTGCATCTCTAGTTAGTTAAGAATATGAAAGAGAGAGGACAGAGGTTTCATGGGTGAAGCAGCTAAACAATGATCTTTCCCTGTATTTGTATCTGACCGTCTATTTTGCCTTTAATGGACAGCATAATGTCTTAGGTTTAGTTTCAGAATTCAGGGGGTCCAAGAGGTTATTGTATTTCACACCTTGATAGGGCACCATAGGTTTATTGCCCAGGGACACCAGGGGCAGGGAAATGATGTAGTGCTTGGGGCCTACAGGCCCAGTCAAGACAAAACAGGATCAATGCTGCTCTCTGGCGGTCGGAATCATAACTACAGCAGCCACACGAATGGCGTTCCCTCCTCTGTAGGCCAGTTAGCTGTTCCGAAACTGACTTCTAAAAACTAGACAAATCAAAGCGAGCTCTGTCACTCTCCGGATGAATTTACGGCATTTATGCGACTTAAAATGTCACGTTTTTCTCACAAGTGTCCCCCCCTCAAATTAACCAGGCTATACAGAGGGAGTCTGCCCCCCGCCACCACCCCCACCACCCTTTCCTTTCACAGAATGGTGACATAACCAGTAATGCCCACTCGGACAGCGTGAGTAAGTATAAATATAATTTTATTTCTATCCCGAAATAAACGAGCCGCCACGGCGTGGCCTCTTAACCTTGGCGTGTGACAAGCAAACACGCTTTCCCGCCTGAAACGTGAGAGGCTCGTGGCGGGACGTTATTTAGTCCAGACTGTCGGACACCGGTGTTGAAGCCGGTGAGTCTCGCCGCCGTCTGACCTCGACGAGGACCAGAGCAGCGCGGAAGATTCAGGGTCGCCATTAATCACAGTGAGCTGGAGGCGATTCACAAACGAATCGGTTCCTTTGAACTGATTCGCGGACCAACCGAATCAAACTTTTTTTTCTTGCCGCTACACAAAACTATAATAAACCCCGAATAACGATCTTTTACCTCGTACAATCCAAACATAAACCTGTAACGTACTAAGAAAAACCTCTCTGAATTTAATTAGCCTACATACACCCTGAAATTTCTCTGCCGTCTCAACAAAACCTCGTATCTCATATCTCACAAATGTTTGTTGTACATTGTGCGTAAATTTCATTATGGACCAAAAGAAAAGCCCATTGTTCCATTGACTTACATTAAAAGTAAAGTAGGTTTTTTCCTTCTCCTGTAAAGTTACCATTTCCGACAGCAGCGAATTACCTGCTTCATCGGTTACACGCAATCGAAATGTTGCTTCAGCTTTACTTCATTAACTACTTACACACAGTAACGGGACTATGTAGATTTCATTCATGTGGAGCCAGCGCACACAGCTGAATGAAATAAATCGTAAAAATGTAGGCGATCTTTTTCAGTGTAGACGGCTGTTAACTGTAGCTGGCTGTAGCCTCCGTCAAACACTCGCTGAACCAAATCTCTCGCACGTGGAGAGGAGAATAAAGTTAAGTGTTTGTGCCTCGGTGAATGGTTGAATCGGAGGTTCATTGAAACGGACTTTTCGAAAGAGTCGGTTCGGTGAAACTGAACAGAACTGAACCGCCTCAGCTTCTGCACTGCACTCGCTACACGGGGCGCGATTCTCAGCCAATGACGTCGCTCGCTGAGCTGAGTCTGATAACGGAGCCGATGAGGAGAGCGAAACCCAAACCCAACTAAAAGCAGCCCGTCGTTACTTCAGACAAATGATGGCTCAAGCAGAAACAAACGCGGCTCAAACTGAGTAAGAACAAACACGTGTCAGGGCTGCTCTAGTAATAAAAATCCCTGTAGAACTGTTTGTGCTGAACTGAGTCAGCAACTTAAAGGGAAATTCCACCTATTTTTCAAAATTGTGAATAATTCAGCCCTTGAGATGTAAACAGAGTGATTCCGAGTGGTTTGGTGTGAAATGGCTCATCAGAAACCCCCAGTGAACCCAGACGTGGCTTTGTGTGCAATCTCGATCACAGTAAAATAGTCATAAATCTGAAAATATACACAATCTTTATGGATTATTTTGCCTTACAACGTCCTGTATGTAGCCCATGAGTGGATTAGAAACAGTGTTAGACATCAGGCAACGTATGTCATGTAATACGTGTCTGTGAGGGAGCATTCAGAGGCAATAAACTCTTCAGACCCCTCTCTGGGTCCGATCACCTCCACTGTAAACTACTCTGACTCGTTCTTTCACACCAAACCGCTGTGAATCACTTTGTTCACATCTCAACCAGTTAACTAAATTTTCTTTTGAAAAATCGGTGGAGTTCCCCTTTACGTTTGTGAGGTTCTGTCACGCTTTCCGTGTAAAATAAAATGATAAAGAACACATAAAAAAGAAATTACCAGCGAGTGAATGAAACTGAAGGCAAAGCCAGACCAATTTAAATGATTATATTTCATTTTATAACATTAAATACACAGAAAAGTAGCTTTACATCCAGAGGTGTAAAATTCCGGTCCAGAAAGTAAAAATCCTCCCCAGGATTTTGTTCCAACTGCCTGGACAGCTCTGCTGGTGGTTTGATGTAACAAGAGAAGCCAGGCCGTTGGAACAAAATCCTGGGAAGGATTTTTACTTTCTGGACCGGAATTTTACACCTCTGTTTACATCCATCCCAGTTTTACTCAGTACGTGAATTATCATCTCTGTGTTATGGGGCATTATCCTAGCCTAGCCTCTCCTGCTGCCTGAGAGTGAACAGATAGGGCTCTCCAGCTTCCTTTCCGATAACAGCCGCATAATCCAGACACTCCTGCTCACCGAGCTCGTCACGAATCACTCTTTCCTCAGAAATGACTAGCAGCTTGCTTAAATGACAAAAGCTGGTCAAATTATGAAACTGGGCCTGAAAGGCGCTTTAGGTCTTTATTCCTCCTCCTGCTGAAAGCAGCCCGTGAGCTTCGCTCTACAGAGCTAGTCTGTATTTAGCCTCTTCACTGAAGTTTGGAGGCCTTTTAAATTGCCGTCATTACCCAGACATCACCTGGGCTGTGTTCAACACGCCGCCTGAGAGGAACGTGTTTAGTCAGCACAGTAATTATATGCTGCTCGCTCGCTGCCGTGACACAATTTAATATTTAATATCCTTCAGCAAAACGTGGCTTGTTTCGAAACCCTCATATGAAGGTAGATGAAAAATCGCGCTCAGAAAGGATCAAAATATGCGAAACGCATTGATCTTTGTGGCGGGCTTGGCACTCCTGACGAGTCCGACAATTATAAAACTGCTGCACTGCGCACAAAAAAGCAGGACTAGTTCTCAAGTTTTCGAGCGAAGCTCCTCGCATTCGGTGTATCCTCAGAGACGAAGCTCTCTCAGCTGAAGAGTACTGAGGCAGACACCTCGACTCGACTGTGAGTGCTCTGTCAGAACGGGTCTCTGACAGTAACCGCAGAATATTTCATTAATTAATGAGCGTTTTGTGGTGCTATTAAAGCACTCACACGCCCCATCTGGCACCGAGCTCAGGCTTTTAACACGTTTACTCACTCCAGAGCTCAGTGTGAGGAGCTGCGGAGGGAAGGAGAGGAGCATGCTGAAACTTTCAGCACGTCAAGTACAGAGCTGTGTTTCTGCACACAGATGTGGCAGTGTGAGTCCTGACCATGCTCACCAGATAACGTCCAGACGTTTGTACGTACCTGCTCATTCAGTTTTCTTGTGAAATCACTAGTAATATTAGAGAGTTTGCTGCAGTGAGAGCAGAGATGGGATGTAAGGATATATGAGTATTGGGAGGATGTATCCAGAACACAGACATTAAGGTTACCTTTGGTTACTTTTATGTTTTAGGAGAATACTTTTGTACAGAGGTTAAAAAAGCAAGAATTTTGTTTCCTTGCAAATATTTAGCTAGTTCTGCAAATGTTTTGCATTCCCTCACAACGATTTAGCATTCCCTTGCAAAATTTTAGGTTCCCTCATGATAATTTTGCATTTCACCACAAATGTTTTGCCTTCCCTTGCGAATATTTTATGGTCCTTTTCGAATGTTTTGCATTCCCTCGCAATAATTTTGCACTCCCTTGCAAACGTTTTGCATTCCCTTGCAAATGCGGTGTATGTTGCCTGGGATCACAAAACCTTCTGAAAGAATGCAAAATAATTGCAAAGGAACACAAAACATTTACAGGGGGATGTAAATATTTTGCAAGGGAATGCAATGTTTGTGCAACTTTTTTTCAGTTTTTTGGCACTTTAGAGGCTCCACACCTAGCATATTTAAATACTAAATAAATAAAAAATATACAAAATAAACACCTTGTGCATGCTTATCATATATGGCATCTAGCAGACACGCTCATTCGACAAATTCTAAAGAGGACCAATTAATGGCTTTTCTTTACAGACACTAAAGTTCCTACTAAAGCCTGAGTGGACTGATAAATCAGTGTGATAAATTATTTGCCCCAGCATTACTGAATGTTTCTGAGGAATGATATAACTAAGAATCTCCAGTTGTGGACATGTTTGGCATTGTTTAGCATTGGTGTGGTGCTGGACTCCTGCTCAGGGATTCTGGGAGCAGAAGTGGACTGAAGCAGGCGGTGACAGAAAACAAAAAAACTTTTGGAATTTTGTTCAAACAATACATTTTTTCAGAAATCCTACCAAAAAGCATTAGTAAAGCCAGGTACTGATGTCAGATGATTAGTTCTGGATCACAAACTCTAAGTCATCATTGGTTGGTGCACCATAACTCCAGAGAATGCAATTCCACTGCTCCTCAGCCCAGTGCAGGGGAGCTTTATACCTTTTTAGCCAATGCTTGGCACTGGGCATGGTGACCTTAGGCTTATATGCGGCTGCTAAAGAGTATACCATTCTATTGACCGTGGTTTTTTATGGAGATTATACAAACTGTGTGCTGAATTCATGGGGATAAATGCCTGAATACTTTTAGACATGTAATAAAATGTTTGCAAAAGATAGACAAAGGGGGATTTGTTTAAATTTAGTTGCTTCTCTTGAGGCCTATGCAGATATAATTACAACATGCTACACATCAGGGATTGCATATTCCAGTGTGTGATGATGGGCATTACTGCGTAATAACTCGGACATTACACAGGCATGACACAGTTATAAAGATCAGGATTTTGTCCTGTTTTATTATATTTCCACTTTGAGTGGTTATTATTTAGCCCTTGCAGAGCTGTTTCTTGATCATTCCTTGTTATATTTGGGTTAGATGTTACTCAATGGAGTCATGTTTTGAGAGGACATATTTGATAATCACATGGTTACTTGGAAATGCTTCCCACAATAAGCATATCATTGTTGCAATTCTCTCTCTCTGTAATGGTAACTTTATAAACTTTTCAAGGTTAATAAATTTAACATGTTTTCATGACAAGTATTTTTTGGCTCATTTATATCGCTCCATTCATCATGAAAGAGCTGCTGACATTTTACTGGGACATTCTTACTGAAATTCCAACTCTCCGCCCTACATGTATTTTATTTTGGCAAAAACCATTTAAAAAATATTGTAATTGAACATCTCAGGTATCAAGCAACACACTCGGAAACACTACTTGTAATAACTTTCTGTAACGTAGCATTTAGACACATTAAACACTCCAGACGTCTGGTTCCCATCACTGCTGAAGACAATTGTGACTCAGTTTGTCTAGAATGCAGCATTTCACATCAAACCACTCTTGACTGATTAGTGCAGCTAAAATTGCAGAAATTGTTCCCTTACATGGTGCAAAAATGTAAATATTAAACAATAAAAAATGTAATTATAAGGGAATTGCTTATCAGTTATCGTGACATATGGATATATATTAAAAACACGGGAACTCAGCTCCCTCCAGAAAGTGAACAATAGCTTCAACTAACACAACAGATCCTCACCTCACCCTTTTTAGTCTAACAATATCACACACACACATCGGGAGCGCAAAGTGCCGAGAAACTATTTGAAAGGAAGACAGTTGTGATAAATATGGCAAACCACATGAAAGTGATGCAATCTGTCTGCTTGATCCGACAAGACCTCGAGGCCTTCGACTGTTTCTGATGCTGTGTTTACTTCCCCATTCCCCATCTCTAGCTGTAACTCCCCCCTCAGTGCCTCTGTCCTCGGGGAAGTCACAGCTTCAAAACACGCACAAGGAAAGAAAAATAAGCTTTCAACCATCCAGAGTCTTCGCCCTGCCTTCACTGGAACAAAATACACCATAGTCCTGACCCCGTTTCAAAGCGAACTGCAGTTTACAGCAGTGTACCTTTAGCTTGAGCTTTTTTCCACTTATCTTTAGAAGGTTGGTTTTTAGTTTAGGGTTAGGCTCAGATTCATTATTGGTCCCTGGTTAGAAATTAGCCAGGAATCTCTAATGACCAAATATGGGACACAAATCAGGGGACATTCACGTTGTGTGAAGATGTTGGAACATTGCTGTGAAGATTTGATTGCATTCAGAGCATTAGTGAGGCCACGTACTGATCTTGAATAGTTTGGTCTGGTTTAAAAATGCTACTCCAGTTCATCCCAAAGGTACTGGATGGAGCTCCATCACTCCAGAGAAAGTAGTTCCACTGCCCAAAGCCCGATGCTTGGGGGCTTAATACCCCTCTCACCAAAGCTTCACATTGGGCATGGTGACCTTAGGCTCACAAATGGCTGCTCCAGACCTTCCCATTCTATTGTCAATGCTTTTCTATGGGAATTCTTATTGCCCAAGTTGTGTGTGTAGTTGTATGCCTGTGTGAGTAATGGAAAAGGGTGTCTGGATACCTTTGGACATGCAGTGTAATATGTTAGTTATATACCTGTGCTGAACTGTTAAGAGTCCTACGTGCTTGAACATACACTATCTGGCCAGAAGTTTAAAGACTCCTGTTCACCCAACATTTCTTGAAAATGAAAGACTTTAATAGGAGCTTGCTGCAGGAAGCGCCTCTACCCATGGACATTGTAGGAAGAACAGCCACACACTTTGGTGTTTCCATGTCTGCTTCACAGTACTCTTAACCCAGTTTACAGACTAACAAACTCCCCTTATGATGACGTATCTTGAAGGTGGGTGTTCTCAAGAACAACAAACACTTTGGGGCAGATACTTGAAGGGGGGATGCTTGTTTTTTTCTTTCCTGCTAGCTGGCTAAAGCAAAAGGACAACAAACAGCTGAAGCTACACAGTTAAAAAAAAGGCTTCTCCAAGGGTCCAGTAGTTTTATTTTGAACCATGAGTGCTATATAGAACCATGTCTTGGTTATGTGGTTCTTTGCTTGATGAAATGGTTCTTCAGATTGAAGGAGCGTGTGTTGTATATGGTTCTATATAGAACCTTTTTTGAAGATGGTTCTACATAGCACCAAAAAAGGACTTTTCTATCATTATGTGCCATGCTTGTAATAAGCGATGAACCCTTTTTTGTTGTTATAGAGAACCATTTTCAAAAAGGTTCTGTATGGAACCATCTGAAGGACCATTTCACCAAGGAAATTTCATCATTTCACCATTTCTCCAGTCATGGGCTGGAGGTTAGGGAGCCAGCCTCGTGACAGGAAGGTTGCCGGTTCGATCCCCAGAGCCGACAGCACATGACTGAGGTGTCCTTGAGCAAGACATCTAACCCCCAACTGCTCCCGGGCGCTGCGGATTGGGCTGCCTACCGCTCCGGGCAAGTGTGCTCACTGGCCCCTAGTGTGTGTGTGTGCTCACTAGAGTGTATGTGTTTCACTTCACGGATGGGTGAAATGGGGAGGTGAAATTTCCCCGTTGTGGGACTAATAAGGGTCACTTAATCTTAATATAACCATGCTATGATTATATACATAACTCTGGTTCTATAGAGCTCTGGCTAAATAGAACCATTGCTTTTACTAAAGAACCCTTTCATTTGCATGCGGTACTGTTTGGCCGACAAACCCATGCAGTGCTGGCTGATGTTGACAAGCTGTTTCAGACTGAGGCGACACGGCGCGCGGCCCACCAGCTCCGCCAACTTTTACCTTGTTGAACGCGTGCGCACTGTGGCTCTGTAGTGAAGAGTAGTTGTGAATGGGAGGGGAGGAGGAGGAGAGGAGGAGAGAAGGAGGAGAGGAGGGAGGTGGGGGGGGGGGTATTTTGGGTGTACAGTCATAAGTCGGACTCCGAGGAGCCAGGAAGTAACCGTGAGCCATGCAGCGCGAGGGATAAAAAAGTGAAGCGAGCGCGCGCGCAAGAGTGAGAGAGCGAGAGAGAGAGAGAGAGAGAGAGAGAGAGAGAGAGAGAGAGAGAGAGAGCGGGCAATTCAGGAGTCCAGACTGAGGAGGAAAAGTGAGGAGGAGGGAGGAGAGAGAGAGAGGGAGAGAGATAGACGCGCACTCACAGTCTTTTGTGCCAAAATAAGGCGAATATTTACGGCGAGCACGCTGCTCGGTCGCCTCAGTCACCGCGAACGAAAGACGGAAGGAAATAAGAGCGGGAATCAGAGGAGAGAGAGACACACAGACAGACTTAGATAGAGAAAGAGAGAGAGAGAGTTTCGAGGAGACGTTTCTCTCGTAAAGCTCGTCAGAAAAGTCGGCGGAACAGACCGTACTCAGCGCTCAGGATGCCGCGGGTGGTGCCGGACCAGAGGAGCAAGTTTGAAAACGAGGAGTTCTTCAGAAAGCTGAGCCGAGAGTGCGAGGTAAGCTCGAGCCGCCGGAGACGCTTCAGCGAGTGGCGGAAACCGAGCAGAGTCACACGCGAAGGCAGCACAACAACAGAGCAGAGCGATGCTGCTCTCGGTCTTCAGAGCTCCTCTGTGTTAGCCTCAGAGAGAAGTTACTCTGCCGCTCCCTCCACGTTTCTCCTGCGTTCATTTTCTCTGACACTAAACGTGCCTCAAACTCACACCCAAAAAGTTCTCCTCTCCTCTCCTCTCCTCTTTTCTGAGCTCTAACAGTAAAACCGTGCTAACCTGAGCTTCGACTCGTGTCACCTTCACCGCATCTTTCTTCGCACCACAATTCGGCTCCCTTCACCCTCACCAGCGTCCACCTTAAAATACACCTTGGAAAACACGAACTTAACTTACAGACGTTTATTATTTTAGTGGGTTTTGAGCCCAAAGCTGTGACTATTAGACTTACATTAGGAGTTTGTTTTCTCGGAACAGCACGAACGCCGCTGGCCTCTCAGAATAGCTGCAACGTCCCATCCTTCATGTGTTAAACTGTGTTATTGTGTCTCCGTTTGTGATCACAGATTAAATACACCGGTTTCCGAGACCGACCGCACGAGGAGAGACAAGCCCGCTTTCAGAATGCCTGCAGAGACGGCCGATCAGAGATAGTGAGTATCTCCGCCGTCCACTAATACAGAGAGACTCTTTCTGCTGTTCTGCCTCTTTCCTGAAATGATGTGCAGCCTCTTTAACTTTTCAGGGTGCAGCTCCTTCACGTGTTTACAAACCGCTGCACCCTTTTATGTGTTTAGGTTCAGTGTGCCTCACTCCTGCACTGCTGCACGTTTGGTGAGGAGCAGCTCTAGGAAGTTGCAGAAATGGAGAGTGGCAGATTATTTCACCTTTTTAGAAATAATTGTCTGCTAGCTTTATTACAGTGACACAGGGTTTAATGAGCAGCTGAGTTTGAACCAGTCAGTTGATTAAACTTGTCTCAGCATCTCTCACAGACATTAGCTATTAGACACCCGGAACTGGCTGTGTCCAACACTTCCTCATTTTCTTCATGTGTCAGACAAGCACAGAAAGGACCCTGATTTCATGAAATGCTGTTACGTGTTATTTACAGGGTCTGTCCTGTTAAAAGTAGAGTTTAATGGTTTTAGATATGCTGATGAATTGTGTGTCTTTGAAGGATTTGCCCCTCAGCCACTGGATTCTGTCTGCACTTTTCTTTTCATCATCTTCAAAAGGTTCTCTCACCGCTCGCCATGATGAACTCGGATGTGTCTAATTTTAAAGACTCTTATAAATACCTCTAGCCTGTGCTTGTTAACGGTATGTCGCCATTATGTTCCCAGCAACAAAGGCTGTAGTCTGCTGGTTTTTAATACAGTGGAGGGAGTGAGTGAGCTGATTCTTTGTCTTCAGAACGTTTGGCAAAGAAATGTATTTCTTTTCACAAACAGTATAAATGTTTAATAAAGCCTAATAGATGAGAGACGAGAGAAAGAGAGAGAATTTTTACTGTTAGGCTGTCACTGACGTGAGCAGATCACAGATCAGTAGATTAAGGTAAAACAATTCAAGAGAAACCCCTCCTTTGTTCTTGGTTGGATTTAATTTATTTATAAGAGAAAGCGTATTTTTAGATGAAAAAAAGTGGTCTGGGGATCATCTGAAAGCTGATCACAGTAATGATTAGCGTACATACTTCATGGTGCTCAGTCTTTTGTGTGTAAATCATATATGACAGAATGTAAATGCCTGTCGTAGGATGGTGTGTCAGGTATAATTAACAACAAGATTTAAATCTTATTTACATTAAGCATAACTGAAAATAAGGCTTTGATATACTTCCTAAAACATATACTTTACCAGCTGAATAAACGCTGTAACGTGCGTTTTAGTGTGTGCATGTGCACAAAGCCAATCAGGGTGAAATAACAACACATCGGTTCTGGTTGATGTTTATTTTACAGGCTGCGTGATTCTGTCGATCGGATGTACCTACGTTGACGCTGATCCATATCATAGGATTAAAATTCTCTTTTGCAGTTTACAAAGAAATATATTTATTATAAATATTATAAATATATTTACAAAGAAGTTATATTCTTTGTGGGCCAAGATGATGAAACTGCTTAATGAAGTTTACTGTCCTCCTGATTTAGATTTAGATAGGATTGGAGTTCTCACTTAGACCTTTTATGGCCATTTGTGTGCATGTATGCGCAGTGAGAAATTAACTCCCTTATTTTGTCTATAGAGATCTTTTCATACCAGCTTCTCCTGAACAGTTAACACACATTTTATATCCTGCTCTAAAGTCCAGATTTGCACTAGCTGTTCTCCTTTAGTAGTTCATATGCTCGCAGTGTTATTGAATTACTGCGCCATGACTCTAAACCAGTATATCAGTCCTGCTGCTATTAATGTAAGTGAAGGGCTGCGTTTAAAACAATTTATTGATTTTCTACCTCTCTTTCTCTGTCTGTCTGTTGTCTTTGCCGTGTCCATCAGACACTCACTCCATCGTTCTTTCTTTCCATCCTTCGCTTACTCTTTAAAATCCAGTGTGCCGCAGCCCAGCTTGCCAGCAGTAAGAGCTGGTAAAGTAAAATCAGATGTGTGTAACTCAATACTTCAAATAGAGAAAATGATGACTTGTGTTTTTTTTCTCTCTCTCTCTCCCTCTCCTTCTCTTGCTCTCTCTCTCTCTCTCTCTCTCTCTCTCTCTTCCCCTGGCCCTGGCTCCAGGCTGTTTTCCTCCTACCCCTTTCTGATGTGCAAAAGAAATGACGGGCTGCATAATTAATGCTCGGGCCGGGCTTTCTGATCCTGTTTGTATTGATTTCTCTCTAAAAGGCTTTTGTGGCGACCGGCACCAATCTCTCACTGCAGTTCTTCCCTGCCAACCTGCATGGAGAGCAGAGGCAGATGCCCACCCGAGAGTACGTGGACTTCGAGCGGGAGCCGGGAAAGGTAATCCCCATTAATGTCGGTCTGAGTGTTTGTCTGACTGTCTGACTGTTTGCCTGTCTGTCTGTCTGTCTCAGGTTAACAGCTTTATCATTCTCTCACTCTCTAATCTTTAACCATTTAAACTCCTAGAGCCTATATTTGGGCCTACAGTTCAGTCCAGCTCAAGTACATACAGTGACCCAAAAAGTATTTGGACATTTTTGCCATTATTAAAAAAGTATAAAGTTCAATGTGTTAGAGAACAGAATATCAAACCAGTTGCTATTTTTTGAATAAAGCATACCAAAATAATTTTTAGCACAGTGTTTTTTTAAAAGACGAGTGGTAATGAGTGTTTTTCTCTGAAACAAGTAATATTTTATGAAATAACATAGATTACTTAATTAAAGATTACCAACAGCTATAATGTCACTGTAACTTAGGTATTAATTTTATAGTACTTACTGAGTAATTAATTGTAGTTACTCTATTAGAAGTCTTAAGATTAATAACTGAATAATAATTCTGTGGTTCAGTTGGTTAATAAATCATTTATCCTCATTCTGCTTTTCTTTATATGTCTTCACATATGTATATCACACATCACATGCTTCTCAAAAGTTCCATTCTCTCTGTTTTTTGTCCTCGGGGCTCCACATGGTTTATTCTGACTCGCTTTTAAATGACTTCTAATTAAAGCATCTGAGTTTTTGTCATGCTAAAGCACAACCAAATGCACAACCTAGATGAAACTTGAACTGGCTAGAGAGATTGTGTGTTTTATACTCCCACATCGCACTGCAGAGGAATTGTGTGGAGACTCTTGATTCTGCCGGGTCTCTGGTTTTGATGGGCGAAGGCCTTGGTTTTCCGTAATGATATGTTTCTGTTTCACACATCTTAGGGAAAAATGAAAACTCGCACTATTACGCTTGAGCTCCCTGCAAGAAAAACACCCTCTCTTGAATGAAGCATGTCACCGTTTTCCATTTTATACTTCAGCTGTAGTATTTTATTTCAGCTGTGTTATTATTTTAGACATGCCCACCACTTTTATATTTTTCAACTGGTCTCTCCATCCACCCCCCCCCCCCTTTCTTTATGTATTCATGTTGGATGTGTAGTCTAGCGCAGACTCTCCAAACCCAGAAGAATGTAAAACAAACCTATACAATAATGACATTGTTCCATTCATAACTTCCCTTAAAACCATGTTATTTCTGTTGTTTAAGTTGGTTTTTAAGTCAATGTTTTTTTTTGTACTTGTTCTTTTTATAAACATGGCTGTTTTAGTAATATCCTTTAGGGCATTATAAATACTGACTTAGGATCTGCTGCCCTGTAACTGTACTCAAACGCAAAAGAAAAACAATCAGCACATTTTCTGTACTGTACTGAGAATGTGTTAAAACAGACAGTGAGCTCCTCCACATTGTTCCCATCAGTACAAAGGCTCGAGTCATCCAGAAATCAGTGAGTCATCTCAGTGTCATATGAGCCCTGTTCCTTCTCTGATATGGATGTGCTTTCAGGCCCTGTGAAAAGCCTGAAAATGTTCTATGCTTGTCACTTCGCCCTGCTCCGCCTACAGTTAATAACATGCTGTTTTCTAAACAGCCTGTCTATGTTCACCATACTGTCCAGTGCGAATCAAATCATAACCAAGGAAAAAATTATTGAGCATGGATTTCAAGGCAGTTCTCAATCAATTTGACAGAATGAATTCTCTGATCGTTGCTGTATAGCCCAATATTAAAATATCATACATTCAAACAAAAAAGTCCAGTTGGTAGCTTTTGGTGTAAACACAGACCATTTAATCCACATGCAGAAAGATCCTCTGATGACCAGCCCCTGTAGAATTCCTCCTCTGTATTTGGTGCGTAATGGTGTTTGTTTGAGATGCATTAGCAGGGCACTTCTCGGCTTTTGTTTGTATTTTTTTACTTCACGCTCGGTCAGTCTTGGTGTTGTTGGCTTTGCTGCTGCAGAGGGCTTGGAGCTCTCTTCACGGGCAGTGCCTCGCTGAGATGCGCTCATTAAAAATGCATCCGTGAGAAATCGATGGACCTTTCGGCCCCCAAGCTGACGGACTAATCTTTGGCTGTTAATTATTTAAAAAGGCGTGACAGGTTGTGCATGTGTGTGTAGTGCTGTGCTGATGACTAGCTGAGGATGTGTGTATGTATGTTTGAGAGGTCAAGCTTGCTGGTAACCTTATATCCCTGTCCGTCACCTCCGGCAGAACTCAGGGCCATGCAGCTTTAATGAGCCTCACACTGTCTGCTTCTAAAACATCCCCACTGGATCTCACAAAGCAGATTCCCCTGCCCTATGCTAAACAGCATTATGCTATGTTCCTGCCACTGCCGAGTCCAGTCTTAAAGTATGCTGAAAAAGTCAGTCTATGTGTCACATGATTAATGGTGAGCATGATTGCCTTATAACTTGTGTCTTTCACCTTTTGTGTTTAGTTTGAAGTGAGGCTTGTGGCAGAGTGAGCTCAGAGAACCACTGAGGACTTTAGTTTGTTTTTTATGTAGACCCTAGAGTGGATAATTTCCGTTTTGGAGCAACAGTGATCAGAACAAAGGCAAAATAACCTTATCTTTATTTGGACGTTATTGCACAACACAAATGAAATATTGCTGTGTTGCCTCTGGTAAGAGTCATCCTTGAAGACATAGGGACTGTGTTATTGGAGATAATGCCCCAAACAATAGGTCCTGACAGGTTTATACCCAGGAATCAAGTTTTAGAGCGTGGGTTTCCTCTCCCCCTTTGTTCAGAAGGAAACCCTGCAAGACCAACTGCACTGATAAGGCCTCTCTCTCTTTCACTCTTTCTCCTTTTCTCTCTTTCTGTGTACCACTCTTTCTCACACTTTCTCTATTGATTTCTGTCAACTGCTCTTACTTGTAGCATACTTAAATATGTGCGGTGTTTGCCACACTAAATTCCCAGTAGAACACAGGTGTCAAGCCAGGAGAGTTCATGCGTATTCTCCAACCTCTGCTCCTAATTAAACTGATTGTTAACCTTTTGCACAAACAGTTCTTTCCTCTGCACAAAGTTTTAATAGACTGAATAAAAAAAAACCCAAATAAATAGTACCTTAGCTGAAAAGTACACAAAGTCACGGTCGATCCAGACATGCTAAACTGTCTAAGGCAGGCTTAGCTTGTCACCAGGAGCTTGTGATATCTGGCTGCTTATTGGCTAAATATTCCAGTAAAGCTGTGTATTGGCTGAGCCTCTAATCGTAAATCAGTCATCAGCGCCTCATTCGTCACTCATGGTGGGCACTCTGATGGCTGTTTTTCACTACTAGACTACCACTACTCACTCGCTATAAAAGCCCACTCCGTTAAAAAAGGTGAGTCAAGTCATAAAACGAGAGCGGGCTATAGTAATGCAGGGAACACTTTAATGAAGCACTAATTATGTAGCTCTGACACACAGCCATTTGATAATGAATACTATAATATCACAGTAGTCACAGAATGAAAGGCTTTTCAAGAAGAGTGTCTAAAAAGTAAAAAAAGAATGCAGATCTTTAAAATGTGTGCTTTTTAATGCATTTATAAATGCAGTTTTTAAAAGTTCTCACTTTTATGGTAATATTTTTATTTCATAATGTGCCTTTTTGTTTATGAAGTATCTGCCAGAGTTTAACACTTTTGTCCAGAGGCTTGGCTTACCTACCCTGGAATAACTGAAGGTCATGGGGTGCTTGTGTAAAATATTGTATATATTTCTCATAAATTAATTAAGTTAAATAAGGTAATGCTTTAGAGATAATTTTACCTATTATATGATGTGATATAAGTGCATGGCATCAAACTCCTTTACTGGTTTCCATAGTTAAGGAATATACTTAAATGTACATGCTAAAGCAGTTTCAGAAACTTAAATGATAAAACTTCAAGTCAAGCTTGAGAACTGAGATGTTATGTTTAAGTTTATTTAGGATATTTAAGCTATGTTTTTCACTTCCAACTGACATAATTCTCTAAATTGATGTTAAGCTGTTCGATTAAGGCATTTACAAACTTCACAACTCTAATAGATATTTGCCTAAGGATACAGTAAGGCATGTATGAACTCTGTGCTCCTGCTTCTACCCTGCTTTTCACTTCCGTGTTTTCCTCATTTCAACTCAGACAGGTTTGCAAACTTTCTCTCTCTAGCTCTGCCTCTTAGTTTCTCGTTCTCTTTGGGCTTGGGGGAGGCTCTCGTCTATAATATTCTTCCTCGGCAACCCCCTCCTCTTACCCTTGTGCTCCCCTCCTCCTCCTTTTTTCTCCCAGTCTGAAAACACAGGCGTTGCCAGCAGAAGCGGAGCTGGGCCAGTTTAAACTTGGCCTGTGGCGGGGGACAGTAGTATTATCTGAGTGGGGCGGCAGAGCCCCCACAGCACAGCTTAAGTACAGGCTCCCAGTGTCACTGCAGGCTAATGGGAACCAGCTGTGGGGGAGGTTAATTTTAGCGGTAGCTAGCATGGCCTAGGGAGGAGATGTTAACCCTGTCCCAGCCAGGAGCTCTGCTACAAGCCTGCTACAGTTAGCTCCTTATCCCTGTACAGTGTGCTTCTAATGACGGACGTGGACCGAGGCATGAGTGTGTTACGGCCTCTGTGACTTTCTTAGTTCAAACACTGGGTGGGCATGTTTTAGCTCAACAAACATGTCTCTGTGAATGATGATTTAAAGGAAAGACATTTCCTGAAAACTCTGTACAAGCATTTTTGACATTGTTGGAAGGAATTGTTTTTGACCATAGAATATTAAAGGGAGAAATAACAAATTCAAATACTGTAAAAAATTAGACTTTTTTCTGATTTTTTTATTGTGAAACAAAATAAAAGACAAACTCTCGGGAAAAATGAATGGATGACTGTGATCCATTTGAACTGACAAATTAACAATTCTTTTTACTTACTTTTTTCTGTAATTAGGACCACGTTTCTGACAAATATAATAATTGTGGTTGAGTAGTATTATGATTACCATTCTTTATTTCTTTCCTAGTATAATCCATACACTCAGGTCCCTGTTAATGCCTCTCTGGTAGTCTGTGTGAAAACCTGGGTTTGGGAAAAACGCTCAGCAACACTCAGTGACATTTGGGATTCAGTCAAAAGAAAAACTGCTTTGATTTGGTAGCGGAGTCACTTATTGGCAGTGCTTTGTAGCTTTTAATGCTTGATTGTGATGCAGTGTGACAATTAAGACGAAAATGAATATCAGAAAATTTGTAATGAAAAATTGTAAAAATGATTTCTTTTAGTTTAGTGAAACTGAAAATCTCTCCATAGGAAGTGCCTGTAGATGACTAATATTGTATTTCATCCTGAGAAATGGTCACAATACACGATTTTTCTAACAAAGTATTCCAGGACTAAACAGTACTAAATATGCTCTCTCTGTAATCAAACATGCAGGTGTTCAGTGTTCTCTAAATACTGATGGTATCTACAATTGTTCAGAAAGGCACAATTTTATCACAATAAAAATAAATATTGTCATATGGCCCAGCCCTGCTTGTTATTCAGAAATACATGTCAAGTTTAGAAATACTCCAGGGCAAGAATGTAAAGTATGTGAAAGTTGAGAATTTGTGCATTGTTCAAGGGAGAGTTTGTACAACATGTAGCTCAGGCTACCTTAGTCAGACAAACTTGTATTTTTTAATGTTGGTTATTGGCTGAATGACTTCACTAAACATTGTCCACCTGGTATCTGTAGTTATTATTTACTCTTCATTTTACCTGGTACTACTGAGGCATGTTCAGAGTCACACAGGCAGAATCTCTTCCATATAGCCCATCTCCACCACTTAAACCCAATCTTGTTGAAATGTGATCTCCTTGGAGATGTAGAAGCTGTACTTCGGCTGGGAGACTTTAAGAGATCTGATGCTTGGCCCCCTCTTCTGCTCTCCTCTTTCTTCGCTCATAGCGTTCGTGTGTGGTTTGCTCTTTTTTTTTTTTTGGGTTCATGCAAAGCAGAAATTGGGTCCGTCTGCTTGGGCCATGCTAAGAGAGCTGAGGCTTTGTCGTCCTCATTGTAGTACAAAAGCATAAGTAGGGCTGTAAACTGGCGGAGAGCTCCTTGTTGCAGCCAATTTGTGTATGAGACCCTCCACAGTGTGAAGCGGGCTATTGGTACAGGGTCATAGATTTACTACTCAATAAGTTAAACATGACTAGAAGACTTATTTCAGAAAGGACCTGAGTTCATTAATAACAATACACCAAGACAGTAAGTCTACGCGTGTTATACTTGCTACACTTCTGCTAGTGATGGAGGTAGGGCCTAGTGTGCAGGCCTGTGTTATGAAGCCACACCGGGGCGTGGTGTTACTCTCTCTTAGACTCTATAAATCTTTGCTGTGTCTGTGTGCATAAGAATGTTCGCTCGGGGGCAGATAGCACTGGGAAGAGTCGGCCTAAATGACTCCATTATGAAAGGGGCTGCAGTCTGAGGCTCGCCACAGGAATTGGAGTTTTAATAGTTTTGTGTTAAAGCTTGTTCCCAAGCTTTGCATGCACAAGTGCGCATGTGTATTGGCATTTGTTTGTGCCTGTGTTTGTGACTGCGCATTTGTCTGTACACGCTATCACGTCTGCTTTTCATACATTATTGTGTGTGTATGCATAAGTGGGTTTGTGTATATCCCAGCCAGCTTCTACTACACTTACTAAGCGCATCTCCATATTCATGACTGCTCATGTGCCACAGAACATGTTGTGGAGCAGCGTGGCGCCAGTTTGACAGTTAACCCCAAGACGGAGCATGTGAGCAGGGAGGCGGAGAGAGGCCTTTGCTGGGCCTGTGCAGCTCACTGGAGGGAATCAAACAAGGAGCAGATGAACGCCTCTCATCTCCTCCCCACTGCAGTCAACCAGGAGCAGGAAGTCAGGGGCTGGTTTGCCGTTCGCTGGGGCTCAACTTAATCACTATGTTCTAACACCCTACGCTATGTACTTCACTATATAGTGCTAGTATTTCTGTAAGGTGGTATCGTCTCAAGTCAAAGCGTTGGCTGGGGTGATAGAGGTCCCAGAACAAAATGAGAGTTAGATATGCAGTTCAGTTTGAGCTTTCCCCATTTTGTTGGATCTTACAACTAATAGGTGTGTTAATGAGGTTCTTAAGCATCGAATGTTCTGTCACACGCAGGTTTCCTAAAACTAAACAAAAAGATTTTGATGTGTGAGTACTAGTAATAGTCAAATCAAGATCACAAGTCAGTAATTTTGCTGTGTTACTAAGCTCTTTTAAGTGATGAACAATCAGAGTTGCTTGCATTTGCGATTGATAATCAGCGATAGTGCTATTTTTGTTAGTGTTTCTGTCACTGCGCGCCCACACAGGAGGTGAAAGTGAAAGTGTTTATGGGCCATGGCACGAGGTGAAACAGCATGCTGCTTTTAGTAAACTTTCCACATTTTATTATTCCTTATTTCTAATCAAAATGGCCATTAAGTGCATTAAGTAAATTTTCAGCAATGTAATAAAGAAGGAAACTTTCTTTGTTGCAGCTTCCATTTTAGGAGATTTGCTTTCAGTTTTTCAATGTAATCTGGTACATTTAACCACACCACCAAAGCTTAGTCTTGGAAGCTTTTTGCATTATCTGCTTCTTACATTCAAAATTTATTACATTGCTGAAAATATTCCCAAACAGTATTCCATGATGTTGAGGTCTAGACTCTGGGATGATCAGTCCATTGTTTTGAGCAGCAGCTTCTTTGTTTGATTTGCAAGTTTGTTCATTTTTGTCTTTTCCTTTTATCAGTAATGGCTTCTTGACAGCTGCACATCCTTTCAGACTCATAGCATTGAGTTGTCTTCTCAAAGTGGAAGGATGGACAGAAACAGCTGTGGATTTTTTCAGAGCTTAATTTTTCTAAGATTAAAGCTTTTATTACTTTTTATGATTTTCTGTGACAGTTTTGGTGACTTACCAGGTCTTGCACATTTGTTGGGACTTTTGTTGGGACATTTTCTCTATAATTGTTGTGGCCTCATTTTGGAAACTCTTGGTAATTTCTTATGACTTTAACCTTCCTTATGCCATCTGAAAATCAAATAAATGAAGGGTGGTATTAGATGTTTGCACAGTACTGAATATATCTGTTTTGCAGAAGATATTATTATCATTTCTCTCAATACGTCTTTTTAGGTCGCTACATGAATGTATTTAATGTGAACAAGGTATTTGCCGATATTAACTCCTGGGGGAATTTGGGCTTATTGAATTGTGCTTTAAATAGCCTCATAAAAAAATCTGGTAAATCATCAAAACTGTCACAAAAAGCTAAAATTGATCAAAAGCACCAAACTCACCGTGTAGTCTCAGAAAATTCATTCTGCAGTGGCTTCTGATGACTCCTCCATTTCCATTACATGATATTCAGAGATTCTGGTAAATCATCTGGGTATTAACATTACAATACATTTTGTTGCATTTCCTGTGGGAGCTGTTTGCACTATTAATGGCTAGTACAATGTAAAAGTACTTGATTGCTGTTCCTAATAACTAACCCTAACTGCATGCCAGTTTCTGTGGAGACGTGCTGGGGCTGTGGCGGGACCCATGTTTCCGGCCCGCATGAACGGAAGCCACTCAGATCGTAGAGGACTTGTCAGTGACATCATCAAAGCGAGCCTGCTAATTGATTCCTGCTGCATCCAGTACTCCATTGAACCCCGGTACCCCGTCCCCCCACCCTTTGTTCCCTGATATAAACGTTTTTTGATTCATTGGGGGAAAATGGCTTCTTTCTGTGTTTAATTATGTCGTATTCTACTCAGTGGGGATTGTATAAGAATGAGGGGCTCACTTCTGCCTTGTTAAGAGAGAGGAAGAAAGAAGCATAAAAAGTAAAAGAGAGAGAGGACGCTTTGTCTATCGTCCTCTTGCCTTTACCCATTGGGTTTCAATTATAGCTCTCTGCTCAAGTTTCCCCATCCTGTCTGTCAGCCTTCCAGTCACACCACTCCGATCGATGACCTCTCTCATGCACCAGCAGAGATGCAGGAACATATCTCACCATCTCACCCTTGTCTGTGTCAATGTAGGTAGTCCAAGTGCTCTTATGCTTTGCTTGTCACTTTCCGGCAATGTTGTAGTAATAGTACGGCTCTTTTAGGCTCCTGAGCCTCACTGTTGCCTTCTTTTGATGTTTTCTTTCATCTGTTGATACGTTTGTTGTAACAAAGTATAGTAAGTTAAACATGCACAAGTACACAGAACAAAGCAAGTCCTTTCATCTCTAGCTGCAAATCAGAAGTAATACACTGGTGCTCCAGTATCTACACTATGTACTTGAGTATTATATTCAGAATTTAAAATATGATTTTGTAAAATATATGTTTGCTGTAAGATTGGTTTCCCAGACAGGGATTAAGCATGGCCTTCAGGCACCGACACATAAACTGGACCGACTCAGTTAATTTAAATTAACTCGGTTAATAAATTAAAGGTATCACAAACTGTTGACCTTCCTTTATTAGTTTTGTCTGGCTGCTTTTACAAAGTTTTATCTCTAATTTATATGACACTGAACTGCAGTGTGATCTTCATCACAGTCTTATGTATTACAGCTATTGCAGTGTCTAGGTGGCTTCTCAATAGGCAGACCCTGTTCTGTTATTGTTCAAGCACGCTTCATCTCCGCTCTCTCGGAAACATGGAGGTCTGCTCAGGAGCACAGCACTGCTGTTATGTTTGGATGAGAGAGAGAGAGGTTTCTTTTCCTCTGACTCTGCCTGCGTTGCTCTATTATAAACTAAATTGTGCTTTGAGCTTTTCGTATAAAGCTGATCCCCAATTTGGTGACTTATTTTGATGCTGATGAATTGCTAATATATGTTGAAGTTAATTTCATGCCAATGAGACCAAAAATACCATACTAATTTCCATTCATTAGCCATTCATTAGTCAAGTATCTCTTATTTACTAAAAAGCGCAACACAGACATATTGCTCCACACATCGCAACTGGTCATTGTGTACAGTTATACAACCCCAATTCCAATGAAGTTGGGACGTTGTGTCTGATGAATCTGAATCATCAGAATCTGATGATTTACAAAACCTTTTCAACCTATATTCAATTGAATACAATACAAAGACAAGATATTCAATGTTCAAACGGATAAACTTTTTGAAATATTCACTCATTTTGAATTTGATGCCTGCAACACGTTCCAAAGAAGTTGGAACATTCCACAGGTGAACAGGTTAATTGGAAACAGGTGAGTGTCATGATTGGGTATAAAGGGAGCATCCCTGAAAGGCTCAGTTGTTCACAAGCAGGGATGGGGCGAGGTTCACCACTTTGTGAACAACTGTGTGAACAAATAGTCCAACAGTTTAAGAATGTTTCTCAACATGCAATTGCAAGGAATTTTGGGATTTCATCATCTACAGTCCATAATATCATCAAAGGATTCAGAGAATCTGGAGAAATCTCTGCAAGGCAGAAAACCAACATTGAATGCCCGTGACCTTCGATCCCTCAGGCAGCACTGCATTAAAAACTGACATCATTCTGTAATGGATATTACGACATGGGCTCAGGAACACTTCAGAAAACCAATGTCAGTGAACACAGTTCGTCGCTCCATCTACAAGTGCAAGTTAAAACTCTGCCATGCCAAGCGAAAGCCATATATCAACAACACCCAGAAACGCCGTCGGCTTCTCTGGGCCCGAGCTCATCTGAAATGGACTGATGCAAAGTGGAAAAGTGAAAATTTGCAAAAAACAATAAAGTTTATCCGATTGAACATTAAATATCTTGTCTTTGTGGTATATTCAATTCAATATAGGTTGAAAAGGATTTGTAAATCATCAGATTCTGTTTTTATTTATGTTTTACACAACATCCCAGCTTCATTGGAATTGGGGTTGTAGTATGTGGTTTGAAATGGCAAATACTTGGCTTTAACTGGGGTGCTGGTAGCGTCTCATAGGTTTGTGAGTGCCCTTTGCTCCCAAGACACTGGAGAAACACACAGTGTCATTGACATGGCAGACTGTTTGGGTTTTGGGGTTATTTTACTCTCAGGATGTAGGTGAGAAATATGACAGCTTGCTGCGGCCTGCATTCCTGCTGCCTTTTTCCAGGAAAGTGCCTCCTCGCTCACCACAGGAGGGGACCATTGCGGCCACCTGGCTTAGGCTGGCCAGTGACCTTTTTGGTAATTTGTATGTACGTTTGCATGTTTTAGGGGTGGACAGGATGAATATATGTATTAATATCATTATAAACTGCATTACATTACAAAATGGGCTTATCTGAGTGGGTTGCAAATATTGTTACTGTTTAAAGAAAACGGACCAACTGCGTGGTTTGTTACAAAAGGATCATGAGTAGTCCTGTTTAATTGGATTTAGTGCAATGCATTGTGTGAAATGCTGAATACAGATTATTGTATTTATAGTTTTTTATTATTTTGAATATGGCTTAAAGTATCAGGAATTTTAAAATTTTGCCAGGTTCTCCAACCCAATGTTGGTTACTTTGAAATTGCACACGTATTTTGTTGCTGCCATATCGAAATCTAATTAAATTGCCCATTAAATTGTGTGAATAATTTATAACAAATTAACTAGTAAAAATGTTGCAAATGACTTAGAATAAAATCTTGTTACACTGGCTTGTATTACAGTTAAGAATTAAGAATGTTTTTTCCTTTTCCTATAAAGTTACTGGTTCAGAGCCTCTGTTATGACTGCAAAGTGGCTATATAATCTTAGAAAATGGTGCTTCCACATTGTGTCTAATATCTAAATGCAAAGTATGCTTCTTTCTGCAAGGCTTCAGTTTCCTGATTGACCTATGTGTTCAGCTGTTAGGAGTGAGCATTCTACCTCTTTGCCATCTAATCCAGCAGCTTTTTGCTTTGTCTATGTCTAGGGCAATCTTACTGTAAAGCTTCTTGCATATGTATTTTAGGATATAGTTACATTTATATCTGTCACATTCAGTATTTGTTAGAATCAAAGTTCATACACTGGTTCAAAGCTGTTTTGTGTTGCTTGGAGAATGGATGGTCTCTTTGTTATAGACTTTAGTGAAGTTGCCTCAGCCAGAGCTGTGGTTGGTGCTTTAGAGCCAAACTCATATCTCTCCTTTCCACCAAATTCTACGCAACTGTCACATCCTCAGCCATTTCTACAAACAGAAAATCTCACCCAGTTCTCCTAAACACAGCTGCCCAGCCACGGCCACAATGGAATATGTGAGAATATATTCCCACTGCCATTTCATATTGTTAAGAGGACACAGCCCACCAAATGTCCTTTTGTACTAACTGCTGGTTTACTGTCCTTATTTGCTTTTGAGACACTATTTTTAGATGCAAAATGTGTCATGGACCTGGCTTGTAAGTCACACACTCACTCATATTCATTCATGTTAAGCACACTAAATGTTCTCCAGAAGGAGGGGCCATCAGCTCTCAGGTAGCTTTTGGAGCTTAATGGTGCTTTGCATCAAAAATAGCATTTCCTTGTTTAACCCTTAGAAGACACTTTTATCCATCCATCCATCCATCCATCCATTTTCTAAGCCGCTTCTCCGTCAGGGTCACGGGGGGGTGCTGGAGCCTATCCCAGCAGTCTTTGGGCAGAAGGCAGGATACACCCTGGACAGGTCGCCAGTCCATCGCAGGGCATACAGACAAACACAGACAGTCACTCACACACTCACACCCAGGGGCAATTTAGCATGTCCAATTGGCCTGACTGCATGTCTTTATAATAAATACTTTATTAATTATTTATCATGTGTAGCTCATTAAAACAGGCAGAGAAGTTCTTTCCAAAGTGCAGATTTTACACATAGCACCATATTCATGTTTGTAAGCAGTACATTTTATTAATGTGTGGATTTGATGAAAAGGTGTTTTTCTTCTCTTTCTCTTCCTTCTAGACTTCAAATGTTGAATAGAAATCAAATGTAATTGTGTTCAGTTTCCCAGCTCATTATGTGCATATGTAATTATGATAACATGATGTAAAGTAAGTCTAACAAAACATCAGTTACTGTAGAGATCTAAAATGATTGATTTTTTAATTAGATTTTTGAAAATGCTTTTTTACTTTGCAAGTGTCACATTATAAAGTTGTTACTAATAAATTGGCCCTGTATCTGTCATGGGCTTTGTGTATAAATTAATGGTCTTAATTAAACCTGATATAAAATTTGTTTTGCTGAAATTGCTCCTATTTCCAAGGAGAATTGCTCAACAGCTCAGGTGACAGTATGTCATATTTTGCCTATTTGGCATAACAAAGATTATTTGTCTCACTTCAAAGCTATGAATGAATTATTAGTAGTCAGGCTTGCCTAAGGGCAAATCATTTCATCTCATTTTGTCAAAATGGCACACATCTGTTCAGTTGGGTCAGTTGAGGAGCTTGCCGATGGCTTCCACTGTGTGTGTGTGTGTGTATGTGTGTCTGGCTGGAGGGTGTTGAGCCTGATGGTGCAAGGTGTAATTATAGGGTTGAGAATAGAGGGGTGCACACAAGGGGCGGAACCACCCTAATGTCCCTCTGTTTTTGTGTGTGTGACAGGTGGTGTGGACCTTAAGCTTATTGAGTTCTGCAGATGTTTGTGAGTGTGTGTGTGTGTGTGTGTATGTGGGTGTTTTTATGAAGGAGTGTGTCTGTTGGGTCATTTGGATACGTGGTCCTGGGCATATCTGGTGTGTGTGTGTGTGTGTGTGTGTGTGTGTGTGTGTCTGAAACAATAGTGCAAACGTTAAGGTTCTGCCTGTCTCTGATTACACAGAGAGGCATGCTCTATCTGTGCAATGCTACTTTGCCTAGACGTGCTCCGCACCTGCACCTGGGCGCACCTGTTTTTGTGTGCGTGTGTGTGTGTGTGTGTGTGTGTGTGTGTGTGTGTGTGAGAGAGAGAGAGAGAGAGAGAGAGAGAGAGAGAAAGTAAGAGAGAAAGTAAGAGAGAAAGAATTCATCATGATATTTTCACTCATACCTAAAGAATTTTTGTTAGTGACAGTGACAACTTTGCTATCGGTGTTTTCCTCTGAGTCAACAATTGCAGAGAGAGAGAGAGAAAGAGAGAAAGAAAAGAGGGGTGATAGAGTAAGAAAGAGAAAGAGAGAAAGAAAGAGAGACAGACAGCGGTGTATTATTTTCCTCACTCAAAAGGAGTAAAGCAGTGTAGCTTCACTTTACTCCACCCACTCCATTGCCCCAATACTGACTGTGAGCGCACATGTACGTGTCCCTCGGCTGCTGTTAATACCGCTGTTCTGAGAAAGCAGCTGCCTTTTTCTCTTAGTCAGCAGCATATTCACCATGAAAACTCACACATACATGATCATACCCTCTTTTGATGTAGGTCATACAGCACCAGGACACAGGTCCTGTATTATTGTAGTGCTTGTGCTAGACAATCAATACAGTTAACGTTAATAAGTTAATAAGTTAATAACTCCAAATGCGATCAGCATTCGGCCAATGTATTATTATGGGTTTTTATTATATTTTAACTGCGTTGCCATTTTAAGACATACATGACATGAGAACTCATGCATAACCTATGCATGATGTAAATAACTGTGCTCTACTACACCTATAACAGAATGTTGTAACATTATTATATATGACTCATTGTGCTGAATTAGCAGTAGTAATTTATTTGATTAATGTGGGTTGCTAGTCAAAAAGTATAATTTTGTTTATATTGTGACTTTGACTAATGTACTAAAGTAAAAAAATCAGTGAAGAAATTGGCCACTGGCAAATTTTGTGGTGGGTAAATCATAATTGGACTTACAGTTTTCGATTGATGCATCCCTATCAATAAGCTGATAAGCAGCTTATTGGTTATTGCATCCATAGAAGAGATAATAGTGGTTGTGGAATGAGTCTCATTATGGGAATCTACATTTAATAGGCAAGGCTTTATAATTCTGTGTGGGTGTTTTGTAAAGTCAGCAAGGATGCAAATAGTGTCTATTTCTGTTTATATGGTTGTCTCTAATCAGAGATGCAAAGCTCCTTTTGTTTTTCTTAACCCTGTCTTACTTTGATGATGTCCCGTTTAACTCATTAATTCTGTTCCCAGTGTATGTGGGACATTCGTACTCTAGGTCTAGAAAAATATATCAGCATGTGGAATTACCTAATGCGTATTTATGCCACATGCATACATAAACATAAGACGATTGCCTTCATATTATATGCACTGTGATCTTGACTGAGTGAATTAAGATCAGTAAGGGCCAATTACTGGTTTGCTTTATCAGAGTAACAGTAAAATGCAACTGCAGTAGGAGGGCCATTAATATATTTACTTGTTCAAAATTGTCCTCTGTGAAAGATCAGAGATCTTTAGCTCTGTGAGATATGACAATAAGTGTGACAACAACATTTAGAATTTACATCATTGAACGACAAAATGAAATTAAAAGTTCATCTGATTGGTCAGCCTGATTTTTAATGCATCCATACAACCTTTAAAAATCTAGCTGACTTTGATTAAAACATTTATGCAGCATCTCAGTCTGTCCATTTCAGACTCGATGTGAAATATCCCGTGTGTTTGTTATTTTCAAAACTTTATGGGGCTACACTCATATTAAGACATTCAGGGCAAAGGTTATGGGTATGATGTTGGGGAAATGGTACAAGTTTAAGGAGTGAGGTGTCCAGTCACATCTGCTGAAACTGTCTTAGTCATCACACTGGCAGAGGAACAGGTGTGGGTATGTTAGTGTGTGCCCACACATAGATGCATATGAAGGTTTATTTGAATTTTTCCTTACAGCCTAATGTGGGCTGTTTTCAGGCAGTGGATGTGGGCTGAGTGTTGGTGAAGTGTTGGCCCTGTGGTGGTAGCTCAGAGAAGTGAATCAGAGAGCTGATTCAGCACACTGGGATCAATTCCACTTTTACCACTTTTACCATTTTCTCTCTCTCTTTCTCCCAGAGTTTTCCTGTGGAGAGGGAAAATCCAAAAAAGGCCGTGGGAGCCCTGACTCACATACATAGACATGTCTGAGTAACACACACAGCAAGAGACATTTTGCTGCTCTGTGAATAAGTCTGTGATCAGCAACTGCAGCATAATTAGTACTTGTGTTAAATCAGCCATACGCACACTCACATACACACTCCCTCTTTTTGCTAACAAAAAGCCCCACTCACGAGGTGTGTGGACACAATGCTCCTCTGTCAGCATGCCTATGTGAGTGAGTGTGTGTCTTGTCGCTGTTCGCCCCGTGCAGTATTGGCCTCCTCCTCTCTGGGCTTCAGAGGCTCCGACAGTGTTTTTCTTTTTCCCCGCGCACTTCAGATCTGCTGACGAAGGACTGGCACGCGACCGGAGGAAGGGCAGCCTGCCAGCCGCCCACCATGAGGTTACTACGGCAACAGGCGCTGGGCATAGTCTCCTACAGTCTGTTTGAGTTCTGCTCGAATCTGCTCGACTCAGCTCACATCTGTTTAACTCACATCAACTCGAGTCTACTTGCAGTAGCTTGTTTCCATTCCATTGTTTGTAAATTATCTCATAAATTACAGGTTAACCCTCAGAACTCATTTCTGACAATAAAAGAATGGTGTAATTTCATATTAATTCACTCAAGTGAGATTTCATAGTTAATAAGCTACAAGAGTGAAGTAATTAATGAATGAATTTATTAATTAATTCAACTCAAACCCTTCTTGCTCATGTTCAGCAGACTAAAGATTCCCCACAATAGTCCACTATTAGAACTCTGATTTTTTATGTGCTTCAGTGAAAGAAGGGAGACTGGGAGCCCCCTGAACCCATACCAGCAGGGTCTTATAAATACACATGGTCAGTGTTAGTCTCATTTTGGGAGTCTGTGAAGTAAAAGACCCAAAACACACCCTGTGTAAGTACACAATTATTAACTGTAAAAATACTGGTCTCACACCGATGTCATGTTCATTTACCCATACTTGTAAAAATACACCAAATATCAAGTTTCTGATACCAGCTGTGACAGAAGACATTAAGAGTATACACCACCTTGCTAATGAACAAATGCAGTGAGGGGGCTCTGCTCACACAGAGAAGTGTTACAGACTCAGTCTGCCCTGGCAGATTCTCAACAAGAATACACTGTGTGATTTTAGCTCATTTTAAACACACACAAAGACAGGCACTACCCCAATATGGGTGGAGACATGCAGGTCAACTAAATGGAGGACAGAAAAAAGTTGACATTTGCTGCCAGTCCCTCTATGCCAGCTTTGTTTTACTGGGTAGAATAGTGAGTTATAAATGTTCAAATGTTTTTTTTTGTAAAACAGGTTGTAGAGAGACCCTATTGTCCTACTGTGTACATCACTGCCTGGCTTTTAGTTTCAGTGCTCAGTGTTAGCAGCGCTGCTCACTTCCTCAGTGTGTTAGCTCAGTACTCAGTGTGCAGTGTATTATTTTGAATTAACCAGCTTTTTTACTTTGAATTGTTCATAGACAGTGTCTGTAGAGGCTGCATTTCACATATAAATTGTAGACTTTGTCTATACATGATGGTTTATTCAAATGGTCTTTACACAAATGTCCATCTGACTCGGTATCAGCTGGAACTAAGGGGTCTAGGCCAACCCCAGCATTATCCCTCCTCCACCAGACTTTACAGTGCTATAATGCGGTCAGGCAGGTAATGTTTTCCTGGCATTCGCCAAATCCAGACTTGTCCGTCAGACTGCCAGATAGAGAAGCGTTATTCGTCACTCCACACAGAGTCCAGTGGCAGCATACTTTAGACTACTCCATCCAACACTTGTCATTGTGCTTGGTGATGTGAGCTACTCGGCCGTGGAAACCCATGCCATGAAGCTCCTGGCGCACAGTTTTTGTGCTGATGCTAAAAAGGATGCCAGAGGAGGTTTGGAACTCTGCTAGCTCTGTTATTGTGTCAGCTGAGCTTTGGCGACTTCTATGTACTATGCGCTTCAGCACTCGGCGACCCGCTCTGTAATTTTACGTGGTCTGCCACTTCGTGGCTGAGTAGCTGTGGTTCCGAAACGCTTCCACTTTTCAACAATACTACTCACAGTTGATCGTGGAATACCTTAGAGGGAAAAAATTTAGTGAACTGACTTGTTGCAGTGGTGGCATCTTACAGTACCACGCTCTAATTTGCTGAATTCTTTCACATATGTTTGTAAAGGCACACTCCATGCCTAGGTGCTTGATTTTTTACACCTGTAGCAATGGGACTGAATGAAACACTAAGAGGTGTGTCCCAGTACTTTTGTCCATATAGTGTATGTACTAACACTCGGTCTAAAAAAACTGGTATCCGTGCATTCCTATTCCAGGCATTTCTATGCTATATCTGAATCTGTTTTTTATGTCCAAAATCATAGGGCCCTACTCACAGGCAGAGGGATTCTGAACTTTTAATTGATACCACATTTTTGCTTCTGTGTAGAAGAGGACATATTTTACTCTAATTTAAATTTGATTAAAAGTTTTTGTTGTGCATACGGATTTGTTTTGCGGACAGAAAAACATCCTTTACGTTTTTCAGCGTTGTGTAATTTCAACAGCAATAGCTGAAGACTTCTGGGGGTTAATTGTATTCTCTTTGCTGCCATACAAAGGATCTGGTATTCCCCTTTCTTTTCATCCTCGTCATCATTAGCATCCCCCTCTCCTTGTTTGAACAATTTGTCAGCATTTTGAACCACCATGCATCTGTCTATTGTGTAATTCTGAATAAAAGGGAAGTAGACTAGAGTTAAAGAGTGGCCCATAGAGAGAAGCTGTCTGCATGTGTGTAAATCCAGGCTACAAATCTTTAGATTCTTAATCTTGTTTGTGACCACCCACTCAACAGCTACACCTTGATAACTGTTTCAGACTTTCTGCCAATTAGTGTGTCTGAGTTGAGGCTTTTTTTCCTTGCAGAAACAAAGCATATCCTCAGATATTCTCTTTAGAACTAATTGGGTGCTCTTTGTGTGTTTGCCTGTATGTCACACCCCCATCTCTTTCTCCTCTTTCTCTTTCTGAAATACACAATCACATTACACTCTTGCCCTGTATTTTCTGTGAGCTTTCTTGGAGGTGCTTGGCGGCCTCTATTGGCTGCTGTGCAAGTAACGTTCTGCTGGTTTCATCTCATTTCCTGTATAGATGCGTGGACAATGGGCAGCCTGACTCAGTAGGCCTGAGCCCATATGTGCGTGTGCATGTGTCTGTGTGTGTGAACGCTCCATGATACAGACATAATGACATTTAAATCACATGTTAGGGTTATTAGGTTCATTTGTTCCGCTAGAGCAGGAGCAGTTTAAATCTTGAGTTTCCAGCATAAATTTGTGTAGATCGTGTGCTCGCTCACGGTCTCGCTTACCCTTTGTGTTCCTAAGATTGCAGGAGTGTGTAGGAATTGGTGTACGTCCCTCTAGTGTGTGTGTGTGTGTGTGTGTGAGCTTGATTGAGTGTCACTCACTGGGGTGTGGGGGATGTGGGAGCTGTCGGTTGGCTCTGAAGAGGAAGTCTGTGGTTAAGCCGTTTTCTATGCTCCCCTCTCCATGTAGCAGCACTGAAAAAAACCTGGCTGTCCTTACAGATGTTGAAGCCATTTCAAGGGAGCGAATGTGTATGTGTGTGTGTGTGTGTTTTTGTGTTTATTTTCATATATTTTCAGGACAAAATGTCCTGACTTTGTAGGAAAAAATGGAAGAACAGGGGTAACATATCATCAGTGTCAGATCAAAAACTTCTCTAAAACAGTGACTTTACAGGAGAAGGTAAAAACTTCTACTAAAGACTTACCGTATAATTAAGGTAATTAGATTTTATTCCAAGTAATTTTAGACTGTTTTTATTGGTCTGTTTGTCTTGGAATTTTGGCAGAGTATGAACAGCAGCTGGCGTTTTCAAATAATGACCAAAATGAAGATATAAGATTTTTTTCCGACTGTGACGCTATAATGTCACTGTCATCAAAACAGTGCTGACATTGTGAATTGCTTTTCTTCTCAAAATCTTTACATTCTATTTAAAACTAAAGGGAAAAAAATTGTAATTGATTATAAGGTTAAGGATTAAAAAAAGTATCACAATGGTACTTACATTAGTGTGAGCCTATGTCCTAACATTGTATAAAAACAATTTATGTATGTTTTTGTGTCGGGGGAGTAGGGCAGGCCTGAGTTTGTTAAGCGTGGGATTGAAGCAGGCCCTTCTGCAAGAGCACCGAAGGCTCCCCTTGCCTAGTGCACCATGGGAAGGTTCTCGGGTTTGGCCCACTCGTAAATGAAACCCCTGTGCTCGTCGGGCCCGAAATAGCTCTCGAAAAAATGCAAGAACACAGGACTGCCCATGTAGCTAACAGAAAAACAAACTTGGCCTACTCCACATCTGACACCGCCTTTCAGCCCCTGTTTTCATTTTCAAATTTATTCTTGATTATTTGTTTACATTAATAAAAATACTTCTTCCCTCCCGAGCCATAGAGCTAGCAAGACTGGCTGCTGGCTGTCAGGTTATATAGGATGCTGTCTGGGATTCATACATGCATCCACACACATACACATTAGATTGAAGAGGTGTTGTGTGTATCTCTGACTGCCTGCGTCTAATTGGTTCCTCTGATCACTTCCACATGGCTGCTGGCAGCTCCATCTGCTGTGTGTCCTTCCCAACTCATTGGAGAAGTGCGTGGTGGGAAACAGGATGTCAGTCACCCTTTAGGTGGCAGGCCTCAACCTGCATCCGGGTTTTTTAATATTGTGCTTTCTAAGTATCCAGCATTTTGCTTTCTTTTGATTTCCATACTTTCTGTATTTTAAATTGTGGCATATTTGATTCTAAAAGAAAAATAAGACCTAGCATTTAAATTATTTGATTCTTTTGGCACTGGTCATGCACTTAATGGAATAGAAAAACAGTTCTATCTATATGTATTCTATTCTATTCTATATGTACAGTAACATTAATATAAATCCAGTTCTAGAAAAGTTGAGACAGTAGGTAAAATGCAATTAAAAACCAAAACCGGTGATTTAAAAATCTACTTTGATGTGTATTTGCACAAAACAGTGCAAATAATTTGCAATGCTTTATTTAATCAACTCCATTATTTTTAGAAACATACACTCAGTCTAAATTTGATGCCGGCAACACATTCTAAACAAGTTGGGACAGGGGCAGGACTAAAAACATTTTGAAGGACTGGAAACATTTTGAAATGTTCAATAACCATCCTCAACAGGTGATGAAATCATGCTTGGATATAAAAGGAGTGTCCAGGAAAGGCCCAGTCCTTTATGAGGAAGGGTGGGTGGAGGCTCATAATTTTACCAAAAACGCATCAGCAGAAAAAAGTCCACTAGTTAAACAATAATGTTCATGAGCCAGGAATTGCAAAGATTTGACATATTTTTCCCTCTTCGTTGCATAATATCAATATTAATCCAGAGAAACCTCTGGAGGAAGCAAAAAGCCAGAATGCATGAAGAAAAAGGCCAAAACCATAACTGAATGCGCACGACTTCTAACCCCTCAGATGGCACGCCATTAAAAACCAGCATGTTGGAGTGATTTATTTCACCACATGTGCTCAAGATTACTTCAGAAATTATTATCAATAAACATGGTCCATTGCTGTATCCACAAATGCAAGTTAAGGCTGTATTATGCAGAGCAGCAGTCATATGTTAACAGTGTCCAAAAAAGCTGCTGACTTCTCTGAGCTTGAGCTCTTCTGGAATGGACTGATGTACAGTGGAAATGTGTACTGTGGTCTGAGAAGTTACTTTCAGATTATTTATGGAAATGATGAATGTGTTCTCTGGACAACAGGGTCTACCCTGGCATATGGGGTATTACTAGGTAACCTGCACTGTGAAAGCACCATTAATATTTAATACAATTTGGAGCAACATACTTCAACACTTCTAGACTCCGTCTTTTTCAGGGACGTCCATGCTTATTTCAACATGACAACACCAAGCCACAATGGCCGCATGTTATAACTGCATAATCAGTGTGTGCAGGTGCTAGATTGGCCTTCCTGCAGTCTAGAACTGTCTCCCATTGAAAACTTGTATCTTATTAAGCTCAAATTATGACAGCCAATGGCCCTGCACATTTGCATAGCTGAAGACTTGTGTAACAGAAGGATGGCAAAAAAATCTGCTTTCACAATCAATGTGTGTCTTTAGCCCCACCAAATGATCATTAAGTGCTCTTAAAAGGAGAGGTGATGTAATACATTGGTAAATATGTTCTTGCCCCAAGAATGTTAGAATGTGTTGTAGGCATCAAAATTGAAATGAGCATATATTTTCAGAAAGCAATGAAGTTCATGAGGTAAAACATCAAATACTGTGATTTTAATATAATACAGGTTGGAGAGAAATTACCAAACACTGCTTTCTGTTTTTATTAGCATTTTGGATACTATCCCAACTATTTTGGTTAATTGGGTTTGTAATATTTAAGTTAAATGACTATAAATACATAACGTTCATAAGAATGAGAGAAAAACAGCATAGCGAGCTAATCTGGAGTAGGTATGGGCTTTAAGTGACTAACATTCAAGTTGTTAAGGCTTATAGGATATTACAAGTTTTTGTTTAGAGAGATGTGCCTGTTGACATGCTCTGTCTTTGTTTTTCTTTTTAGTGACCACAAAGCCTGTTGTGGAGAAAACACACTCTGCTGCCACACATGTAGCAGAGATGCCTTCCAAAAATTTTCTTATATTAGGCCTGTATATATTCTGTGTACAAGAAACAAAATTATTTTCTATTTTGTTCTGTGTGATTCAGGAATGTTATGTTAAGGCTGGAGAACTACAACAGAAAGTTGGTTAGTTAAGATACTAGTTTTGAAGTGATTCATTTCTTTATCCCTTTTTTGACCTCCCATTTCTGGTTTGCAGAAGTGTATTAAGTCAGTTAAGTCAAATAGTGAATTAGATCACCTATTCTAGCTTCTAGCATGTGTTGATCTATCACAGTAAAAGAGGCAATCACTGTGACGTTTCTGAGTTGCACATGCTTTGTTAGAGCACCGCTGACTCTTAACAATGGAATGACTTGGTTTGACTCCTCTGAGTATTTCGTCTTTCTCTCTTATCAGATATTGGCTGGTTTCTAACTCAACATAGAAAGGGAAAGAGCATAATTCAGTTACCTGCAGAATCAATCTGTTGAAGAAGTAACACCTCATAAATATCACTGTCAGGTGCCTGTAAGTGGAACACACAGATCTGTTATATTTCCTTCCACAGCAGGAGTTACATAGGCATATCACTTAAACTCATGCGACACACATTTTCGAGAATTTCAGAGAGAGTTTATGTTCTTCATTAAGTCTTCATATCTCCTTCATCTCTCAACACTGTAGGACATACATCTTGTCCCCAGACATGTTCAGACTGCTCTCACTGCTCATGTATTCTGTGCGTGTTGGTGTGTGTGTGTGTGTGTGTCTGTGTGTGAGAGAGAGAGAGAGAGAGAGAGAGAGAGAGATACACTTTGAAAACATGACTCAGCAGCGTCTCTCTCTCTCACACACACATACATGCAAATGTGCACAAAGGCCTTTGCTGGAAGAGCTGCAGATTGAAATGAGGATGGAACTGTGCAATTGGAGAACTTTGCAGATGCGTCTGTCTGTTCTCTGGTCTTGTAAGCACGGCTGAACAAATGGAGAGGAGAGAGGTGGAGAGTAGAGGAGTGGATTGTTTTGGCTGCATGAATCAAAAGCCTGGCAGAACTGAATCCCTCTGTTTACTTGCCACCCCCACTTACCTCTCCACTTCACAAACACACACAGATCCACTGTGTCTTATCCCTGAAGCCCCACCCAGCCCTGCCGCCTGCTTCTGCAGCCCCTTCAGCCCAGCTAAGACCCTCAACTCTAACCTTTCTTCTGCTCCGCCCTTTCATCATCCCTGTGTTTTTTTTACACGGTCTGCAAAGTCCTGTTCTAAATTCAGCAAGCCTTTATTCATGTTTACTGAAAGCATGATGAATGCTGTGTGCCTTTCTTTCTCTGTTTTTCCCCTCCGTTCTTCTCCCTCCTCTGCCTCTTTTGTTCTTTTCATCCTCAAGCTTTGTATTGTTACTATAAACCAATGCAAGGCAAGCCAGGACTTGTACCAGTGTAAGATTCCATCCTCAGATACTACATTACCCAAAAACTACTGAAACTGCTCCAGCAGCCACTTAGGCTCAACCAGTGAATAAAGGTTGGAATCTTTCAAGTCTCTATATCTATTATAACCATTGTTTTTGGTTCCTTTTGCAGCCGACCTGAACGCCCTTTCATGCTGACCTGAACGCGGCTTTGTCTTGCTAAGCTTTAACCATTAAAAGCAGCAGTTTTTGGTAGTGATGGCAAAAGCGTATTATGTAGAGGTGGCACAAGACCATTTTTTCTTTTCCAACACCGGTACTGAGACCTTTAGTATCACCCAGTACTGATACAATATCACTTCACTTAAGATGAAAATCTAAAATCCATTGTGGTAAAATTGCTCAAAAACTCTGTTACCCCAGAAAATGAAATACATTTATGGGATTTGTTCTTTTTTTCCTCTGATATTGAGTCCAGCCTTTCCTGCTGCTAGCAGCCCGATATTGATTGGAATTGGATCATGTGCCATCTCTGATATTGTAATTTGAAATTAATTATTTCTCGCTTGTGGCTCATTTAAACAAGCAGAGAAATTCTGTTGAAATGCAAACTCTGAACTTTCAGTCGATAACACATTTGTATTTGTATGTAGAAAAGGGGGATTTAAATGTGTTAAAAATATGATTTATTACACTAGTATTACATTTAAATAGTATAGCAAAATGACAAAAACAACTGTAGATTTGTTAGAATTTTATTCCTACAAGAAAAATATCAAAAGTGGATTTAGGTGAGGATAAAAGAGCGAGCTTGCATGACTACAGCTTACCTATCACTTCAATAAGTTATAGCATGAGAGAGAGAGACTTCTTTCCTCATTTGTCTGTGTTGCTGGCGTGCCCCCAATGAAAACTGTGTGTTTAGGCTGATGGAGTTATGAATGTTCTCTCTGGACAGAACCCAGGAAGACTTTTTAAATGTGTTATTAATGGCCAAAAGGCTTGTATTGGTTGGGAGAAGTAACTGTTTGAGTTGGACGAAAGCAGGAGAAAAAGATTCCAAAATGATAAAAAATATATGTATGCTGATGTCCATATTCAGCATTTATTTGAGATGTATTGCTCTTTGTGCCTTGCTCCTCCGGACCACTGGTGACTTTCTTTTCAGGCTGTGGAAATATTACATTACTGCTGTGTTTTGAGGCATGTGTTTTTATAATTCTTCAGCAGTTTGTCATAAATTTCCTCTTTAATTATACAGTATGATTTCTCTCAGCCATGTGTGCATGTGTGTATGAGTGTGGTTGTGTCTGCCTGGTGTCTTTTGAAGCGCTGACCCAAATGTTTTGGGTGATTTATCTCTCTGAAATGAGGATCTGATTTCAGTTGGGCTGTTGTCGCCTTGGTCTCATTGATATTTAGTTAAACTCCTGTCATGCTGCCCAGCATTTACTTTGCATATTGGAGTTGGTTTACACATGAGTGTGTGTGTTGGTGGGGGTTGGGTGTGCTGGGGGTGTTTACTGTGAGAAAACGAGGTGGACAAGGAGTAGAGGTGCTATGTTTGAGGAAGTGTGGAAAAAGGAGGAGTGAAAGAAGATGGAGTGAAAAAGAGCCACATAGAAAATAAGATACATATATTTAAAGATAACAAGTCGGAAAGTATATAGTGAGTCAGAGAAGGAGAGAAAGAGAAACTGCTCTTAGCATCAGATTTGAAAACACTGACCTCAGTCTCCTTCTGTTACATTATGAGAAAATGTTTTACTTTGTTTTCCCAACAGACAGCATGTTTTCCATCAGAATTTACATGTCCCTTAATGCTAGAAAGGTGTAAAAATATTAAATGAGTTCATGATTGGATTAGTAGAGTGCTTTGGTTGGAAATGTACATGAACTGCTTTCAAGTCAAGCATGCGAATATATGCCCCATTTTTATATTTTTTATCATATTTTCAGATTTCAGTGAAATGTGCCCTGTTTTGTGGCTAATGATGTGTTTCAACCCTCACAAAAATAGTCAGCAGTTAAAACTTACTGATTTATTTATTTATTTATTTGACAGCCTTCATTAAATATGCAGTACTGTGCAAAAAGCAATTACACTTTTTGTTTACAGCTTCCAGACTTGCTTTCAGTCAATCTGCAGGGATATTTGTCCACATCTACAAAGTTCTGTCTTAGAAGTTGCATTTTCTCTTTCTTACAACCCAAGTAAACCCAATTACACATTTAGGCTCACCAGCCCATAAATCTGTTCTCCACATCTCAGGTTGTGTTCTAGAGTAAATGTTCTTCTGTTTGTCTATTTGCTGAGTATTTTCTCAGTAATAACTTTTTGACAGTTACACATTCTTTCAGACCTACAGTGTTGATGATTGAAATGACTACTTGAATTGTGGAAGGATGGACAGAAACATCTGTGGATATTTTCAGATGTTCCCCTTCCTAATGCATGTGGGTTATTTTATATCTAACCAAAATATCGAAATATTTCCTGAAAAAATGAATAACATAATGGCTATTTTGACTGGAATTAAAAAAAATCTTACTACAGTCCTACTGCTATCCTACAATCATACTACTTTTACTAAATGGTGTTCAGACCTTTTGGGTGAGAGTTATCATCATCAACTGTGGGTGATAAATTGGATTCAAACCCAAATTCAGTAAATAATATTAAAAAAGTGTTTCACAGTTAACTTTGTATGTTGGTATGTTTTTCCAGACTAAGTTCCATGTTCTCAAACTGTGTCAAACGAAACCATGATCTACTACAAAAATGTATATCACCTTTTCTGGTAATAATTTTTAAAACAAGCTTTTGTGTTGCTCGATTTTTTTCATTGTTTAAAAATGTACTTTTTTCTTTCTATAAAACAGCTCAATAGTAGTAGTAATAATAATAAAAATCTTTGCTGTTGCATACATTTTATTTTTTTATTTTTTTGTTGTTTCCACAAAGGTGAACAGGTATAAGTGTTAAATTAGACAGAAATAATTTAATGGAAATTAATTGATGGCATATCTGAGTTTCAGTGTTTGATACTTTGTCAGTGTAGTCAGTCAGTGGAAAAACAGGAGGCTTCTTCCTCTTTATATACACATACAGAGACAGTTAAGGCAGTGCAGTAAAAGCAGACAAAGCCCGTGTTGTGTCTGGCTAGGCACATAGTGTTGGCTGGCAGGTTGTGAGGGCAGTCAGCACTGCCCAGTGTGGTCCGTTCAGTGGCCATCCACACACTGCAGTGTGTTTTGGGTTTTAGCGTCTGTGTGCTTTTATACAGTTTGGAGCAGAGCGCTCTTGTTTTTTAGATGCCTGTGTGATTATAGTGGATGCTTTGTGTCTATAAAATGTGTTAGTGTTGCACCAGTACTGATACTATTTGGGTATCGGCCCCAATACTGGTGCTGAAACACACTATCTGTATTGGCAAGCGAGAATAAGAATATCATGTCCCAGTTTTTGACACATGGCAGTAGACATGTAGATGTAGGTTTATTTTGTGTATGAGACAAGCAGTAATAAAATGATCATTCAAAAAATTACATTTTTAAAAAAAAATGACAGTGCATATTACACATATCCATTCATTTATATATAATATTTTGTGTGTGTGTGTGTGTGTGTGTGTGTTTATGGGCTCTTGTCTCCTGCGCCGTGTTGCTACAGAAATAAACAGCAGCCACAGACTGTTAGACTGCACGCTTTTGTCTCAGCCTGGATTCTTCAGCAGCTGAGATGTGATAGTCCTGTGGCAAAGTGCCAGTTTTGACCCCCGTGTCTCTCTCTCTCTCTCTCTCTCTCTCTCTCTCTCTCTGCCTTACACCTACCTCCACTCCACATGTCTTGCCCCCATCCACAACACGCCCCCCTGCAACAACCACACACACACACTCACACATACACTCACAGACACACACACATGGATGTAATCATGTGCCCATCGTCCCCGTTGCCCCAGCTCAGTATAAATAAATTCAGACGAACTTTACTCGTCTCTGCTAAGAGTGTGTCGGTGTAGCCTTTCTCAGCACTACGCTATCTTCTATAAATAAACTCCCGCATCATAGGAAGTGAACAGTGGAGCATGGTACTGGAGGAAATTAAAAAAAAAAAAGACAGTGGAATGTATACACATAATACATGGGCCTCCATGTGGGAGCACTGAGCTCTTTGCCTTGTTGAGGCCTGCAACATGCTTTACAATTCAAATGTCCTATTATATAGCCAGGAGTGACGTAGTAAGGTTATTGTTTCTATCAAAAATATGATTGCAATATAGATAATTTTGGCATTAGTGATGCTTTCGTACTTGTCTTGTTTATGTGCAATTTTATGTTCAAGCCTTTTGTAATCACTACAACAAAAAAATTACAATATTGCATGAGAAAGAACTCTTACAACTTTGCAAAATCATTAGTTGGCTATTATGGTTAATACATTTACTGTAATCTCTTTGTGCATGTGTTGTATTCAGGTGTACCTGAAGGCCCCTATGATCTTGAATGGAGTGTGTGTGATCTGGAGAGGCTGGATTGACCTGCAGCGTCTGGATGGGATGGGCTGTTTGGAATATGATGATGAAAGAGCACAGGTATAGGCAGGGGAACATGTTATGTAAGCCCTTACATTGTACGGTGCAGCTCTCTGTTATAATTAAAGATATCAGTTTGTTTACAATACCAATATTGAAACCTTGCAACTCATGCAATAGAAATATGATTTTTCATATTTGACTTTTAAGTGAACAATTTTTTAATTGAAGTCCTTCACTTGAGGACTTGAGTGTCTAAAAGTAGGCTATCATGCTCAAACTACACAAAAACGAAATACATGGATAACAATCGTGACATCATAAAATGACACCACACTATGAATTTGTGTTACTTAAGGCTGGATTTGTTACAGAATTGAATCAGAGTCCTTCTTTTTTTCTCCAATATCAGATCCAGCATTTTCAGCTAATTATGTTTGTTTTTTCTGTTTTGTGAGTATTTTGCTGGCCTGATGAGCCTTGTTTGTCTCCTCTGTGTGCATTTGTGCATGTGTTTGTGTGTGAAAAGCACGAAGATGCTCTGGCTCAGGCAGCCTTTGAGGAGGCTCGCAGAAGGGCTCGTGATTTTGAGGACAGGGATCGTTCACACCGCGAGGACCTGGAGGTGAGACTGCAAGGGAGAGTGTTTGTGTGTGTACGTGTTTATTTACTAAAGTTTAGATTAATGCATGAAAAATAACAGTACTTTCTGTATTTGTAGAGTTGTGGTGGGACAAACACTGTGTGTATGTCTTTGTGTGTGTGTGAGTGTGAGTGTGTATTAGTGTGTTCTGTACTTAATCTGTGTGTGCTGTTCCTTTCTTTTTTGTTGTGCAATAATCCTCATTTTCATTTTTCTTCTAACTTTTTAATTACAGCCACTAACATGCTTAGAACTAATTGATATTTTCCAAGGCCTGTGCCCGTGCCTGTGACAGTTAGCTGAGTTACTGCAGTAACAGCGGTGACTGTAAGAACTAATTTTCCCCCAGTTTAAAGACCCATCATTCATTTATTTCATGCAAAACATTGCAAGACACTAGGTTTCCCACACATGAACATAATGGAACTTTTAAAAATGTTGGGTGAATCGATATCCTACATCAATACCATATTTGCTGTATCTAACATAAATGAAATAATTCAGAAAACAGCTTCAAAATCATGTCTTTGCTTTTGGAGATCAAAAAGCCAATGTGAAATGGATAAACTAAGTAACCTCAGACAGTAAATTGTGTGTGAAACAATCAATTCAGTACCTAATTACTGATTGATTACAGTTCCATTGCCAAACAAAATGACAACCACAACTTTAACTGAGTTGTGATGCTATTATGTTCTTTTAAGTAACGAAAGATTGTCAGCTCACAAGCTTTCAGTTTTTCTCTCATATCTGCTTCAGTGCCAGTAACTGCCTCAAAATAACTAGCTATCATTATTATTTTGTTCATTTTAAAAATAAAAAACATCAGCTCCCTGACACAGTTTAACTGTTTACTGCAGTTACTTTTTATATAGTTACCCAAATAAGAGAACTCTGTTACCGGCACAGGCCTGAACCCATACGAATCTGTATGTATCAATGTAAAACTAACTTAGCGAGTGCTTTAAAATGTGTGTGTGTGTGTGTGTATGTCTGTGTGTGTGTGTGTGTGTGTGTGTGTTTGATGTGCTTTTCTTGTTGACTCGTGGCTCAGTGCATGAAGAATCTGTGCAATACTACAGAATCATTCTGAAGTCAATCCAAACTACGCTCCTAAGTTGAAAACCAAATTGTGTTTTTTAGGACCCTGTGGCATCAAAAATCTGGGACTGATGGCATTCATGGACCAGGGTCTGTCTCTTCTGCTTCTCTCTATCCCTGTGTCATGCACTAAACCATGTCTGTGCCTGTAAGTGTGTGTTTGTGTGTGTGTGTGTGTGTGTGTGTGAGAGAGAGAGAGAGAGAGAGAGAGAGAGAGAGAGAGAGAGAGCATGAATTGCATGAATGTCCTTTGTGAATTATGAAACACTTTCCATAAGAGCATGTGCGTGCATGAGAGCAGCTTGATCTGTGCGTGTGTATGTGGATGTGTGTCTGTACTTTTGCCGTATGTTTGTATATTTTTGTAAGAAACCTCAGTCATAATCCATGTTCATAAGGCTGCCGTCAGATAAACGATGCTTCCTTGTAATGCACATCCTGTAGCACAGGTTTAAGTGTCCAGACTGTTAAGCTTAAATGAGAGGCCACGTCTCATCACTGAAAGAGAAGTCCACTGTCTTTGTCTCAGTAATAGTCCTGCTAATAGAGGCCAGACTTTCCTCGCAGGACTCCTCTCCCCGGCTGCCAATCCCTCTGGGAGTTCCCAGGCACAGCTTGGCAGCACATGAGCACAGCCTTCCTTCTGATGAACCACCAGCTTTTTATTCCACCCTCCCCCTCTTCCTCCACCGCCTCCACCCTGCAAAAATCAATCATGCCAAGGTCTTGTTTTTTTAATACATTTTTTAACCGAGTATGAAAATCTAAATTTCTCATTCATGGCGGTCAAGACAATCCATAATCTCAAGGGCTGAGAGGTTTTTTCCCTTCCATCAGCGAATCACAACAAATTGTGGGGAAAAACCCGCACCCCTGTAATTACTCTTTAACAAATGCTTTCTCATCCCACCAGCAGCGTGGAGTCTTCGGACCTTGAGGGCCCTTATGAGACTGTAGCTCTGGACTCCGTTTCCCTTTGCTGCTGTTCTTCCCCAGCCCTCTCTCTCCCTTTGCTTTATTCTGAATAGGGGAGTAATGGTTGAGTTTGGTTGGACCCTGTGGGCTCGCTGGCCCTTGAACGACACGCAGCTCTCGCATAGCTGTGGTCTCACTGGCCGCTGCCTGTCCTCCGCCTAGCGTAACTCGATCGAAAACAAAGAACTGTGCGCTAGGAGCTTGCCGCAGAGGAGACGACCCTGTCCTAGGTTTTTTTTTTTTAAAGAAAGAAAAACTGTTATGTTGTGCAGATACAAAAGAGTAGCAATGCATTTTCTAAGGAAGAGAGTGAGTTAACCTTGGAAGAGAGAAAGTCTGTTATCTACACTTTCCAAACAGATACTGACACATAATGTGATTTTAAACACATCTGTGTGTCCAGTTAAGGACAACACATTTTGTCCTACTTTTAACACAGTGTTATTTTAACACAATCTTATTTCATTTAGTCTCATTTGTTTTATGTATATTACCTAGTTCTTAGCTTAACGTTAGTTTTATTTTATTTAACAAAATATTGTGATACTCATTGTGTATTGTAAAAAAGTGTCACAATATGTTTTTGCCATATCCCCCTCTAGTTCTAAGCATACAATCTTTATTGAAATTACAACTAAGACTACTTATTGATTTATTGATGATTGTCAATAACAACTTTTTCATTTTACAGTCATCTGGTCTGGTACAACAGGCAAAACGTAATAAGATGTATTTTTTTGTACTTATTTAAAGTTTTATATTTAGTTATTATGTAGTCTTTTCACAGTGGGTTGATATTTATAGATTTAAGACATTAACGCCTTCACATCAAGTCCCATAATATTTACTGAATTGATACTCAGAGATGCAGTGCGAGTGAACAAGATGCACGTATGAGACAAATGACTAGAAAAATTTGGATGTGAAACAACATTCAGCTCCGTTTTTGAGCCAGAGGGGCTGATGTGTAAACATCACAGGTTTATCTATACACTGATCAGTTGGGTTTTTCACAGTTCTGCACAATAAAAATATTTTACATTTACTTCAGTTGTTAAACATGGCTTCCATTACTACTTATGAGATTAAATACTGAATATATACAGTAAATAACCAAAAATAAGTATTCTTAAGGATCTAATAAATATAATCCAACAAGTAAATGCCATCTAGCCAAGTGGAGTGGGTTTTATTTGTGATACAGAACATTTTACCAAAGTAAATATTTAAGAAATGTCATTGTATAAATATCAGGACTTATAAGTGAGTTGGGTCAAACAGAGCTAATATCGGTATCAGCCAATACAAAAGGATCAGGTATCAGTATCAGAAGGAAAAAAGTGGGATCCATGATATAGCGCTCATTACCTAGAAAACATATGGGCAGAATTGTGCACTACACCGCTTCTTTTCGAACTGCTGCTCATGTAACGTCATTGAACAGCTGAGCACGCTCGGAGGAAAGCACTAGGTGCCACATCTGTTACGTCAGCTAACATATGCCTGCACTGACTAGCATCACGCTGTCGTGATTGGGGAGAAGGGAGGGCCATCCTACCCACCCAGAGAGTGAGGCCAATTGTGCTTTCTTGGACTCCCGGCTATGGATGGCTGTAGCATCAACAGGGATCGAACTTGTGATCTCCTAATGATAGGGCCAATGCTTAGATGGTTGTGCCACTCGGGAGCCCAGACAGATTTTTGATTGAGGCCAGCCAGTCAGAAAAGAGATCATTTACATGAATCAGTCTTAAAGTAAGAGTGAAAAAAATAGCCTGTTTAATTATAAGGTATAAAGCAAGGTTGGAAAATAATTTTGCAACAATGAACTACTACTTCTTATGTCATAAGTGGGGAAAAATAATATACAAGAAAAAATTAGACATGGCTCTTTTAAGTTTTTAAAACTTGAGGTGCATTTATTTGTTTGTTTATTTGTTTTTGTTGGCCTATAAAACTCAGACATGGTGTAAGTAGGCTTTTGAGCATTGTCACTGGTGCAAGTGGAAACTGGCTAGATATACTGAAAATGTAAGTGTAAAATACTACTTACAAAGCAAAGAGTATATTTATTGATAATTTTGTTCTGATTTATTGATTTTTAAGAATTAGAATAGTAATTACACCAAAAGTATTTTTGCAGATTAGCCTTTTATTTTTGATTGTGTAGAATAAAGTGTTAGCAAGGATTTGGTGAGTGTCGGATTTGCCGATTGTATCGAATGCGTAGCTGTATGAATGCGTATGTCTACTTTTCTGTCTGTATATGCAATGTCTTCAACATGGTGTGTTTGTGTAAGCACATGTGTGTGTGGTCCCACCATAGAACTGCGTGTGTTGGCAGTGGGGGTTGGGGAGGGAGGCAAGACTTTAATGGCCTTCTCTCTGATGGATGGAGAATAGATGGGCCATTTTTCATCCAAGTTTAAGCCTTTACTGCAGGTGGGATTAGAGCATGACTGATGCTCAGGCACAGAAAGTATTAATATATCATTAGTATTGATCATCTTCATTAGGAGTGCTGTCTCGCACAGCCTAATCTAAGCTCTATTGACTTGCGGTACTGGCAAACACTGCTGCTTGGCTTCATATGATCGATATTACCTCTTGTCCTTATACACGCACATATATGCACAGACGCTTTTCTCAGGGCTTAGCTGTAACATCTGTCTGTTGTTTGTAGTCTACATGTCTACTGTACAGAGATTTTTCAGATTGCTCATCAGTAGTGTGGTTTGGCCTGTGAACTGCGAACCTGTTATCTTTTCTGTTATCACCCAGTCCCGGAGTCAAATTGCGTTAGGTGTGAGGGCTAATTAAGAGCTTTTCATCTTGCAAGGGCTCCAACGTAATAAGCAACGTGCGTTTCTTCATGTAACTATGACTTTTCTATTCACAGTGCACAAACACTGTAATTATTTGTATGTATGTGTGTGCGCTATTGCATTTAGTGGCTCCAAGGCCCTTTGAAATACAAACCTCCTCTCTTCTTGCTTTCTAACCACACTGATGCAATGTGAGTGAGTAATGGTAGGCAGTGGAAAAGGCACGATGAGAAACTCGAACTACAGACTGCTGATTCATCCTCATATGCCATTATAATCACATCAAAGAAAACTACAGCAGTCGCTTTGATTAATAGATATTGTTCAATATGGCAAGTTTTGAGGATTCGTGGAGACGTGAAGGTTGAGGAATAACAGCTCCAGGCTTAGAACCTGCTAAAATGGTTAGTCAGGTGGACGATGAGCTCACGCTATGTCAGATGGCCGATTTGTGACCACGTCTGCCTCTCTGTCTGTCTCTCCCTTGCTGTCTGCCCGTCTGTCTGCCCCGGTCATGCCCAGACGTCTATGTTGGGAGAGATTTAGGCATATGCACATAAACATATGTATCTGTGACAGGAGGCAGCAGTCATCTTTTTATTTTTAAAGCTAGTGATTTGAAGACTTCCCCCTGACTAATGACTGTCTGCCACTCAAACCAAAAAAAGCAGCTGAATTTTTATTTTAGAGTCTGCACTGGAGCTAGCCTCTGCTGCCCTCTGCTGTATGTGCTACATGTTGCATGTCAGTTTTTGAGAGAATTTCTCTGGAATTCAATGCATATTTGTCTGAGATTTATATTATAATATTATTTTATAATATTATATTATAATTCTTTGTTTTATACATTTTTTACAAAACTTTTCTACCAATGGGTAACGTTAGGGGGTAATTTAGCACTACATGTAAATAGACTGATGTCAGCTAAGTTCATGATTAATGCAGTTGGTGCAGTTTCTAACACCTTCTCACAGTAGCCATAAATGCAATTTCAATGTGTTTTGGGGGTTGAAGGGTCAGTTGAGCCTTGACATAAAATATTTTGATATAAGTTAAACTAACTTAATAGTGACTTATATTGCATTGTTTTATATGTAATTCCTGATACGATTAGATAGTAATCAGGGCGGGCATTATGAGCATGTTTTTATTGTTGTTGGGATAACACATGGCAGTACACTTTTCTAGTGTTAACGTATAATCAATGTTTTTATTAGTTTAAAAACACTGAGCATCTGCATGTTTTATTAAAAAGAGAGCAAAATCGGTCCTGTTTAATTTGATCTAGTGCAGTGTGTGAAACACTGAATAAAAATCATTGTACTAATAATTTGTTATCTTTTTGTACTGTTATTTTTCCAACTTATCAAATCAGTAAAATGTTGTGTATTGGGAAAATATCACAATAATATATTTTGCCATATTGCCCCTCCCTAAACATGCAAAGGATATGCCCATTCATTCGGGTAGCTACTATCAGCTAACTGGCTATCCATTTTAGGTGTAGCTCCTAAGAGAATGCTCAAATTCCATCCCTTGGTTATGCGTGGGATCCACTAAAATATTTGTAGAATTGCTTTCATGCAGTCCAATCCATGAGAAATGTGAAAAAGCGTCAACAACTTGCTCAGCCCAACCTTCCCCCAACAAACAGCCTCTGTCTGTAATGAGATGATGCAATTTCTGCAAATTAGCAGGCAAATAACACTCATTTAACTGTGCTGTATGTGTGTGTGTGTGTGTGTGTGTGTGTGTGTGTGTGTGTCTCAGCCCAGGCGACAGCAGGACCCCAGCCCTGGCTCCAACATGGGCAACACTGACGATCACAAGATGCGCTAGCGGCAATCAACAATCAAGTGGGCAGGGGAAGGGTCACATGATGTCCATCACCACGGCAATCTCATACACCCCGCCCCATTCGCTGATCACACGAGAGACCAAAGTCCACATTGGGTTTTTTTGGGGGGTTGGGGGGTTGGAGAGGGTTTGTTAACGGTCCCTCATTAATCATGCAGAAGGGTGTGGGTTGTTTAGGGCTGGTATTAGCATGGGTGTGGGGGAAAAGTTTTATTTAATGAACCCTCCCTGGTTCCTTCTTGGGGTTTTGCACTATGTGATACTTTCAAAAAAAAAAGTCCCCACATTGCCTTTGGTATACAAAGTGTTTCTACCTACGTTTCTTTCATCCCCCTATGCAAGCTATATCTTATTTTATTTTTTTGGCACTATTGTAATGAAATGGCATTCTCATTTTATTCATATTTGTTTGAGTGAAAGTCAAGATGTTTACCTTTTTTGTATTTTTATTTTCTATATATATAAACTTGTGTGTCCTCGTGCTTTCGTAGGAGTAAATGTTGCTAGCAAAATTTGTGCTTTAGAGTAGAAAAAAAGGAAAACGATAAAGAAGCTGCTGATCTTGTTGACGAGGAAGGCTTTTCGTTGTCTCATCTCCCGTCCTCTCGACGTCTTCCATTCTTTTCCTGTTAGTGTGTGTCAAAACACACTTTAAAAGTGAAACGAGCAGCAGGAAGCATGTTTTCAGGTCAGCTGTGCTCATAGTGTCTTCCAAGCGAAATGAAGCAAAGAGATTTTCATTTTTTCTTCTTTTCCTCATCATCTGAGTTTTTGTCACCTTGTTTTTATGTTAGTTCTGATTTCAGGATCTTTTTTCTTGCTACGCCTCAACAGAAAATGTAGGCCAGCTATACCATCTTGTGGTGCTGCAGCCTCTCAAGTTGATTGAATATGCAGCATTACCTTTCTATTAAGTTCAGTCGCAACATAGTGGTTAGTTGCATGCCAGCCGAATATTATAGTTCAGTTTTAGTTGTGGTTTTCTCTCTCTCTCTCTCTCCTCATCATTCTGTCCTATAAGCTGGCTCTTTCAGAAGCACTTGATCTAAGTCATGCCTATGTGAAAACAGGTTGAATGGTTTACTCAAGGAAAAGTAGGATGACGTTTGTAGCCCTTGTGTTGAACGGACATGAGAAAGTTTAAAAAGCAGCAAGTCTAGGAGATGTGATGTGAGTGAGTTGAGAAAGGGGTCAAGTTCACAGTATTGTTTCTTCCAACATACAAATAAGATGAGATTACCAACAGTTGTAAATCAGATTTGAAGCAGGTTATAGTTCCAAATCACAGTAACTGTAATCTGTTTTGGCAGAATAATTTACTTTAAGAGGTACGTTTATGTATTTTCACCAAAACATCCACAGTGTACATAATGTGTTCCTGCATGGTCAGTTTCCCAAAATCAATGTAGCTTTAAAAACACACTAAGTAGAATTTTCCATTAACGTGAACAGGCACCATGAATGCTTTTTGTGAAAGTACACAGGTATGGAGTGGTCCGTTACTGACTGAGAGGTGCATGCTCATTGGGCTTCTTTAGCTCAAGGTACATTTCTGTTCTATGGCGATAAAAGCAGCACTTTCAGTGCCCATTTCATTTCTGGATCTACTCCTACTCTGTACAGTCAGCAGTGCCACTAGCAATGGGAATTACCATCATAATTATTACTTAGTGTACAAATAACTGCCTCAGGAACTGTTAGTAAGTTCTCAAAGTAAGTTCTGGCTGTTTTTGAAATTATAATATCTCTCCAGTCTCTCCACTTTAGTGCATTTGGAGAAAAAAAACAGGCGTTTGAAAAGAATGGAAGGAAAGTGAAAGTAGTTGAGAAGAGTAGTTGATTGAGAAGCTGGTGAGAAGGAGCAGTATAAGTTCTGAGCTCTCACATGCTGTTCGAAATGGTAAGGATGGAGATGAAATGTGATTAGAGTCTGTTACTTATATATCATAGACCAGGAGCAGAATTACAAAACCCTGTTGTCGGTTTCCTCAGAAGGTTATCAGCCATCAATACTTTAAGTGCAACTGCATTACCTCATTAAGTGCACATGAACAGTAGCTCATACCATGTTTAAAAATGTAGTACCCAACTTGGGTCTTAAATTGGTCTAAGATGTAGCCTATTGATGAAATATAGACTACCTCTAGCTACAACCAAAAATAGTTTTGTAGCAGATATATGTTTGCAAAGACAGAAGAATAATGTATTAAGTCAGTAATGTCTCTACATTAAGAAAGCTGCTGTTGATTAGAATGTGCTGTGTAAGGTATTTATTGCTAAAATGGACATTTTTACCACCGAATGATCAGAGACAAGGAGCAAGAGGTCACTTTGGAGTACCCTATATTTTTTCATACAATTCAGAGACAGAGAAATCAATGGCCTAAGTAGAGTCGATGTTACTGTTTTGCGATGATTTTTCGTTTTACTATCCAGCAGAAAATAGGAAACCTTCTCACAGGTCCCTCTTTCCCCTTTCCAGGTGTGTCTTGTGCTGTGTGTCAAAAATACCATTGCTGGTCCCATAAGATTCTGCATCATCTTTTTACTTAATGCTGGCATTAAGGCAAGATACACACCAGGTTATGGATTTTCACATTTCATTTTTTTAATAAATGGTTTATTTTCTTAATTATCTTTAAGTTATTGATGCAGGATTACCTTTTCATTTTCAGGTCACGCTATGAAGAAACGTGTATTTCTGTGTTTTATTGCTTACCTTCTTCCTTAATTCCCTGAGGAATTAGGAATGCTTTTTCTATGTTTATGTTTTTTTGGCATTTTAAGAGGGGAGGACTGTTAACTGAAGTGTTATGTTTGACTTGTTTCTAAATAAACTTTTAACAAACCTCACTATTGTAGTGGCACTAGTACAAAGGTAAAACATTGAGGAAAAAATCAAATGAAATGTGTGAAATATTCTTAAGACATATATACAGTTATGTGCAAAATAATAGTCTAACATCACTAATGTGTTTAATTACTGATTTTGGCAGAAAAGATAATACAACATGGGAAAAAATTCATGATTAGATGTAGCCAAGTAATGGGCAAACAACAGAATCAACAGTCATGACACGCATGCTGCTGATTGGGTGTAATTGACTCATTTAATCAAAGTGGTGCATTCAAATTAATAGGAAAAGTAAAATGGGTCAATCCAGAGATTGTACTGAAGGAGAAAGAACTTTGATCAAGAAGTTATCAGAGAGGGGGAAACATATAAAGAAGTGTAGAAGATAATTGGCTGCTCGACTAAAATGATCTCAAATGCTTTAAAATGGCAAACAAAACCTGAAACAGATGGTAGGAAAAGAAATACTACCATCCATGTAGAACATAGAATAACAAGAACGGCAAAGAAGCATCCAATGATCAGGGTCTAAAGGCCACAAACAGTTTGTGAGACGACCCATAAACACTGAATTCAAGCCACAGTACACTGTGAAGACTATAACATGGAGGTGCAAGCATAATGGTTTGGGGATGTTTAGAGTCGGGGCCCATTTATCGCATACCAGGCACCATGGACCAATTTGAATATATTAAAATACTGGAAGAAATTGTGTAACCTTATGCTGAAGAAGAAATGCCCTTGAAATGGGTATTTCAGCAGGACAACGACCCCAAACACACCAGCAAACGGGCAACATCCTGGTTCTAGACCAACAAGATTGATGTTGTGAAGTGGCCAGCCCAATCCCCAGACCTCAATCCGATTGAGAATTTGCAGAGTGACATCAAAAATGCTATTTTTGATGCAAAACCCAAGAATGCAGAAGAACTATGGAATGTAGTCCAGTCAGCTTGGGCTGGAATATCTGTTCACAGGTGTCAGATGTTATTTGACTCCATGCCACACAGATGTAAAGCAGTTATCAGAAATAAAGATTATACAACTAAATACTAGTTCAGTGATTAACAGAAAAGCTATATCTGTAAACAAATTTCAGTTTATACTGTAAATATTGAAGTTTGTGAATGAAAATGCAGACATTGCTATTTCTTGAACAGACTTCATTTGGAATTGAATGTGCAGTGCTCCCAGTGCCTTTGTGTATTTGGAAATAAATGCTGTTATGAGGATTGAGCATTTTCTCAGTTGTTTTAAACACACTGCTATTATTTTGCACATAACTGTGTGTACATATATATATATATATATATATATATATATATATATATATATATATATATATGTGTGTGTGTGTGTGTGTGTGTGTGTGTGTGTGTGTGTGTGTGTGTGTGTGTGTGTGTGTGTGTGTCTGTGTGTGTGTGTGTCTGATATATATATATATATATATATATATATATATATATATATATGTATGTACACACCTCCTAGGTTGCAGGAGCCTATTCCAAGGTCATCAGTTGATCACAGAGCTGACACACAGACATATACACTCACAACCAGGGGCAATTTAGCATGTCCAGTTCACCTGACATGGGGAGGACATGCAAACTCCACACAGAAAGGACTCTGGTCGCCCAGCCAGGATTCGAACTCAGGCCCTGCAGGGGACCTACCCACAATTATATTATGTCAATTATGTGACATAATATAATTATATAAATCTAGTTAAAACTTTTAATGACTTCGTTCTCTGTTACAATTTATGGACTGTTAAACCACCTAGACATTTTTTTACTTACAGGCTAAATAAAGTTCTTTATTTTTTTTGCACACAATGAAAACTCCAGTTGCCCTTGAATTGTGTTTTAAAAAATTAAAGTTCAACACAGATTGTCCAAAATTACTTAAAACAATTTTTACAAGTAAAGAAAGTTACAGTAATCCATTACAAGTTGAAATTTTTTTTCCTCGTATGTGAGGTTTCGCACCTACAACAGCGACATATAATTTAGAAGTAAAAAAAAATAATATATATAATATATAATATTTATATTTACATGTTTTAAAATATAATATAGTGTTTCAAATATTTTAAATGAATGTTTTCGTACAAATACATGTACTGCGATAAAAGTTTTATGTGCAATGTATAGCAATTCTCTTCACTTCTAGGGTCTATGGGCTAAAAGTCGCTAAAGTAAGACTCTTATTTTGAAGAAAGAAAAAAACACGTAATGACGCTGCTTTTAGCGCCAACGTGTTTCGTCAGACGCAGCGTTCTCCAGCTCTGATGGTGATGGAGACTCCGGCTGACAGAATGTCTGACTGAAGTTCGGCCGTTTCCCTTTATTTACTCGAGTCAGAGTTGTAGACTTGGTGTCTGTAGATCCACACCCGCACCAGTTCCCGCTACAGTGCTACACAAGCAGGTCTGGCAGCGATTATGTACCGTAAGATTTGATGACGCTGTCAGCTCCAGCTGCAGAGCCGGCCGTCGGTTTGTTTATGTCTGTGCATTTGGGGGAAGAAGTCATTTTCACAGTGGAGAAGATTAGAAGATGACTAGACTAAACATCTAGCGTCCTCCTGAATGGAGCCGGTATGTGGAATTCGTTTCATGTAGCGTGAACTCCGTGTGTGTAAATTGAACATTGAGCATCTACAAAGGTCTTCACTTAAATATCCCTGAAATACGTCAAGTTAGTGAAAAGCTACTCAGTAAAATGGGGCAACATAGGCTGTCAGCAGAAGTGGGACAGTGCACAAGTGGCCTAGTTTCCTCTCTGTAGTGCAGATTAAGTGTTCCTGAGACGATTTTAATTCTTTACCAGGTTAATGAGCAGGTCAGGTATGTTCTAGATAGTGGTGCCCTCTGTGTGAACAGCGTGAGGTTATGCTGATGTTGCTGTGATAGGGTAAGTGGCAGGATGATGGTTTAGGATGTTGTTGTGCCCTCTTGGTGCCAGCTTGCTCTGTGCATTGTTCAGATCAGTTTCTCAGAATCTGAGATTGTATTTCAGTTCATGATGGAGGGCAAAGAGAGAGAAGACAGCTCCAATCCTGAGACAGCTTGCCCTCAGCCAGAGAAAAGGAGAAAGCTGAACCAGTGGAGTGAGGAAAGAATGAAGGGAGCACTCAAGGAGTATAGTGAGCAAGTGGAGGCAGGACAGCTGCCTCAAATAAGACTTTTGGCACGAGCGTGGAATGTACCAAAGTCAACGCTACAGCGTCGAGTCAAGGGAATGGTTAAGGGTTATGAACATGCCATCGGGAGAAACCCGATTATTTCACAAGAAAGTGAGATAAAGTTAGCCGAGCTTATTAGGAGTCTGGCGAAGACTGGGTTTCCCATGAGCAAACTAGAGGTTCAGAATTTAGCTTTCCAGTTTGCCAAAGCAAATAAAATCAGAGGTTTTTCAGAAACCAAAAAGAGAGCAGGCTACTACTGGTTTGAGGGTTTCCTGAAGAGAAACCCAGGCCTCAGTTTTCGGAAGACTGAAGCAGTTTCTGCTGTCCGGGCGGCCTGTTTGAAACCTGCTGTGGTGAGGCAGTGGTTTGAGAACTATGAGTCAATACTGAACAGTCTGGGCATCAGAGACGTCCCGTCACATATATGGAATTGTGATGAAGTGAAACTCCAGGAAAATCTGATCTCCACAAACTCAGAAGCTCTTTGTCATGAGAAGATAGCAGCTACTGTCCTTGCTAGTCTGAATGCGGCGGGTGAGTATGGCCCACTGCAAATCATTTTTAAAAGCAACCAGCTGAGCGCAGAATGGCTCTCATCCAGCACATCAGTACGAGTGTCAGAGAATGGACAGATCAGCTTAGACCTCTTCCTGGACTGGGGCAAACAGTTTGTGGTAGCGCTTCCAAAAGATGATCCCAGACCGCATGTACTCCTTGTAAATGGTGACAGCAGTCACGTCTTCAACCTTGACTTCCTCAGCGAAATGATGAGCCACAATGTGCATGTTGTGCGCTTTCCTGTTCACAACAAACATGTTTTGCAGCCAACTCAAAGGACACTGTTTAAAATCCTAAAACATCACTGGACTCTGGAAAGCAAGGACTTCACTAGCCAATCCAGACGCAAGAAACCCCAGAGGAAAGATTTCTTTTCTGTGCTCACAAAGGTTTGGCTGAAATCAGCCACAGCTCAGACTGCTCGAGCTGGCTTCTGTGAAACTGGAATATATCCACTTAATGCCAGCCTCATCATCAGCTCCTTAGATAACCTGTTCTTCACCGCAGAGATTGTGCAGGAACAGGAGCCATGTGTCCTTCCCCCAAATGTGCAGCAGCAAGCTGTTTCAAGCCCTACCCAACAGTCTGCTTCTCCAGGCTCTCTTCAGCCTTCTATTTCAAGCCCTGTTCAGTGCGCTCCCTTAAGCTTTTTAAAATACCCCTCACTGAGCCTGGCCCAAATGTTGACGTCACATGCACCAGTCTGTGAAGTTGAAGAGGATGAGGCAGGAACCAGCTCTGCTGATATACTTCCAGCTGCTGATGGGGCAGAGCCAGGCACCAGGAAGAATTCAGTACTTCCTTTTTTCCATCCTGCTACTAAGGGGCATGTTACCAAAAGAACCATGACAAAAAACAAACAGCAGGAGCGCCAAGTGAAAGCACAGAAATCTGATGACCAGTGTGCCTTGTGCAGGAAGATGTATGGTCAGAGCGGGGATTCAAAACACATGGAGAACTGGATTGCTTGTTTTGTTTGCCACAACTGGTTTCATGAAAGTTGTGGAAAGGATACTGGTGCAGTTAACAATGATGGTAGTTCATTTACTTGCAAGGACTGCCTTTTTTGAAGTCAGCCTCAAGCTGGTGTTCTTGATTCAGCGGTTCCATTGGAGGCACTGGATTTTTATCAGGGACATTGGCAAACTTTTTTTTTTTTTTTTTGTTCTGTATTTAAATTAATTTCAGGACTCTTGCCACTCTTGTTGTCAAATTCCTGTTTGGGCAAATGGACCTCCAGAACTGAAGTCTGTCACACAGTTTTTAAATCTTATTACAATAAAAATAGAAATGTTTCTCATTTATTTGATTTAAGAGAACACCAAAACTACAGTTGATAGCTTGGCAATTGTGCCAGCAGTTTGCAGTCCTAGTGCTGGGAGCCCACAGTTTTTTATCTGCTAGCTTAACCAAACAATCATCAATACATTCAATTTAACAACCTGTACATAGATTTTAGAACAATCAGTAAATCACTTGATTGAACAAACCTAGACTCTTTTCTTTAGGTTGATATTTGAAGAATGAATTTCATTGCAGTACTTTTAGCTACTTTCTGTCCTTCAAATCAAAGGTGTTTTCAGATTACATGCGTTTTGTTTTCTTGCTACAGGCAAGAATTAAATATTTAATAACTCTAAAACAAGCTGTAGCATGGCTGATGTATGAAAAGACTAGGGTGTGTTTGTAAATTGTGCTCTCAGAGTGCCAGAGTTTCAAAGCTGTTGGCCTTTTGAAATGGTTGGAATGATAACAGATTTTACTTTCACATGACTTTTGTGACATTAACTCTGCTTTAAAAAATTAATGTAATGATTATGATTAAAAACTAACTACAGTGATTTGTGCATTTATTTTGTATTTAATAGGACCCTCTGCAGCACTCTGAGGAGAGTCCCTTGGTTACAGATGAATGTCGGGTCGAATTTACAAATGCACCCAGGAGAGGGCAGGTAATGCATGAATCTCTTTGGGCAGTATAATCTAGTAAGTTTTCAGCAGGGTCTTTTGATTGAATTAGTTTAATGTATTATCATTGTGGGTATAAATTGTCTATGGTTATGAGCTATACAACTGTAAAATACTGGTGCATGTAAGAGTCTTCTCTATCAGAGAATGTGGGCATCTTATTTGAACACTCATTTAAAGAAATATCTTTTTCTGGTTACATGTGAAATTAGTAAACTGCTGGTACAATGATTAACCGTGGAACATGTTGAATTTGTATGTCTGCTTTCATAGGTTCAGAAACCAAGCTGTAGAGCTAGGACGTCTCCAGGTATCTCAAGACGTCTATACATAGTTTGTCATCCAAGGAATACGAGTTAATATGGATTCCAGGGCTGGCAGAAACCAAACCAAAGGTCATGCCAGGCCTCTCAAGAGACTTTCACTGGCAAAAAATGATGGCCAGAGAGGCAAAGCAAAAGAAAATACCAGTAATAAGCAGAAAGGGCTTTCTATTACTTCATTTTTCAAGAACACACCACCATCTAAACTGGCCTGCCCGCTATGTGGCAAGCTCATACCTCGTTACAAAATTAATGAACACATTGACTCTCAGTGTCGGGACTTCCTTGAGGAAAATGGCCTAGAAGCTTCATCAGCCAGCCACAATAAACAAGAGAAAACAACCTGTCCTCTTCCAAATAATGTACCTAGGAGTCCGGATAAGAAAATGGATGCAAGCTTTGATAAGAACAATCAAGGTACAAAAACAAGTCCATATTTTAAAAAGAACTGCTCAGCAAAGCAAGAGTCACCAAAAGCCAGCGACCAAGATAAGGTTGTCAAGACGGTCAGTCTTGGTAGCTTGTCTTCAAAACTCTCAAGAAGAGCGCTGAAGTTTTCAGAGAACGCAAACCCCCCTGCTGAAGCAGAGCCAAACTGTAGTGAATTAAGTACTTCACAGAAAGAAAACTGTGATGAGAATGTGAGTATTGAATCAACTCAAACATTTCCTTCTGAAGTAGCTACTGTAAATCTACCTCAAGTGGAAAGCACACACAGACTCAAGGAGACTGCGCCAAAAGTGGAATCACTGAGCGCTGAGGCTTCTCAATCAGTGAAAACTGCTGCTATGTTCAGATTAATGAAGAGGAGGAAGGAGGAGTCTCCTGAAACATGTGCTGCTTCAAACCTGAAGAAGAGAAGTAGATATGCTGGATATAAAAATAAAAACGCCACTTTTCCTGTAGTTAGCCACAGTCAGAGGTCACATGTTGATTCACCGTTTGAAGTCAGCAAATCCAAACTTGAGGATGTACAAAGAGATGAGATCACACCACCACATAAGAGTAGAGGTCACCCACAGGAACCTAGTGAAGTCTCTGTGGAAAGTGGTTCACCCAGGCGACCATACTACCTTCAGAACTTCCTGACCATTCTGGAAGCAGTACTGGAGAACAAGGATGATATGATGCTCTTCAATGAAGATGACCTCTCATCTGTCCATGGTTTCAAGCAGCTCTCAGGTGAAGAGCGTGCCTCAGAACTTATGGCTACTAAACCTGCTTTCTAAAGGTGTTAAACGGATCATTGTTCTCTCTGTTTAATAGTGCCTGGGCAGATGCTCTATGTGCGTTTGTTCCAGAGGAAGTTGAAATGGCTGCAAGTAAGCAAACTGGATTATTCTGAGATTGGCTCAGACCTCAGACCTGTTGTGCAGGAGCTTGTCTGTAGTGGCTTCCTACAAACAGGTTAGTGTTTGGCATGTGTCTGATTTAATAGGGTTTAATAGAATTTTTTTTTTTTTTTAAAGAAAAATCTGTTTTCAAAATCTTATTAGCTGAGCCACTTTCAAAGCATTGTACAATCTCGTTATATCTACATATGACCTCACACATCAGTTAATGTCTGTATTAATGAACAAAGAACCCTGTTCATCGAATAACCTTCTTTCTTTATGCTGCATGGCAACCATAGGCTGTTTATTCTTAATGAAATGCAGTGCACATATTTTGATTTTATTATTCTTAATCATCTGAATTATTTATTGAACATCGTGTGTTTTACCACTTCATGTCATACCTACTGACATCCTTAACCAAGGGTAAATGCACATCATCTCATAGCTTAATTTTTTTAATAAACACTCTCTTAAGCTAGCAAACAGGTCAGCCACATCGAGATTCTGTTTAAATTTCTTTCTCAGAGTCAGAACTTAAGGATGTCCAAGAAGTTCTTGATCTCCTACCAGCTCCAGAACTCCGAAGTCTGGCCAAAACATTCCATCTTGGAGGTCCAGGGAACAGCACCCAGAAACAACAGCTAGTAGAAGGACTTCTCCGTTTGGCCAAGCAGCGTTCACTCTTTGCTCTTGCACCTGCTCAAAACAGCACCGGGGCTGTTATTCTCAAGAGGTGCAATTTTTGTGGCTAAGTCAGTGGGCACCCGTGCCAGAGTCATTGTGTTATACCAGTTGTTATTTTGAAATCATGTTCTTACTTCACATAGTAGTTTCACACCTCTTGCAGGGCTAAGCAGCTAGCGGGTTCCTGTGTGCGTTTGTCTCGGGGCCCTCGTGCAGTGTTTTCCCGAGTCCTGCTTCTCTTCTCCCTTACGGACACGCTGGAAGAGGAGGAGATGGCAGCAGGGGGTCAGGGCCAGCTGTACACCATTCTGCTGGTCAATTCTGGACGTTTGGCATTCCCAGTGTACACGGTGCAGCGCTCTGCCCAAGTGTTTCGGGACAGGGATGACCTTATCAGGTAAGTTTGACAGTGTATTAGTGTTTTTAGGTCCATTAATGTGTGCACTAAATGTGCTGGTTAGTTTGTAATTCGCTACAGACATTAGATTAGTGTATGACGGACAGTTATCATTCCCTTCTGCTCAGATATGAGGCTGCCATGCGCACCCTTCAAGAGGTGATTACAGCAATGCAAGCTGGCAGCTGGGAAGATGCCCATGTGCTCTACAGTACTGCAAAGGCCACCTGGCAAGACCTTAAGCAAACTTGTGATTGGAGGTCAGAAATGTTGGTGGAGGTCAAAAACTGCAAATTTGCTTATTTTTTAGCCATTTGTTTGGTGGTGTCATTAATGTGGTTCATAAATCTGTATTTGTGCACAGTTGTCACGAGGCACTACCAGTGTTCCTGCGCTGTTTTACTGTGGGCTGGACATACACACGGGTATTATCTCGTGGAGTTGAGATACTTCAGAGACTGCGCCGCTATGAGGTGCGTATGTAAACATAAACATATCAAATAATGGAAGATGCACTCCATTATAACAAAAACAAGTTAAAAATGAATATAATAAAATAAGATATTAGAGTAATATCTTAAGTAGGGCTTCAAGTAAAATACTTTATCTAGCTGACAAAAAACAAGTTGTGGCTGAAAAAACCTGGAAGTTTTTTGGTTATACAGAGGAATTGTCCCTGTAAGATTTTAACCTATTGTATAATAATTTAGCCTAAACTGTAGAACTGTATGTTTGTAATGCTTTGTGCTTGGTGTTTATCCTTTGTTAATTGTGTAGGATGCAGTGGAGGAGCTACGCTCTCTTCTGTCTCAGACAGTGTTCTGTCCAGACAGCAGAGGGCGCTGGTGGGACAGACTGGCTCTTAATCTTCATCAGCACCTCAAACAGCATGAGCAGGTACTGCAAATCCACAGAGAGAACTGCTTTGAACCTATGTGAAGAGGTCTTTCTTTAAAAATTCTTAAGAGCTGTCATCATTGGGAGGGCAAAAGCTATAGGCTTTTGCTGGTGACAAGTATGTTCTACAGGGTTGCTAGACACCAGAAATGAAGCAGACATGCATGAATGTGTGAATATTCACTTCACATTTATTGCCATCTTTATTTTAAACTGAACTGCAACTGTCAGTCATCTGTGAAGTTACAGAACTCATAGCAAAATCCGTAGAGGGGGAACCAGTATTCAGAATCTTTAAAACCCTTAATTCATATTCAGACAGGATTATTACTACTGCAGTCCTCAGTTATTATTAATTACATCTTGAGTTGTTAGTTCTTTGTGTGTCATTTGTACCAAAGTTCTCTGTAAATACTGCTGAAAAATAAACCTTGAACATATTTGTCAGCTCATAGCGCCTAAATGCCCATGTTAAACCTGTTTCACAATTGTTAAAAACACACTCACATTCTCATTCAAACCTAATAATTTTACAGAGATGGTGACTGTATGGAACATACGTGTCAGTAATAATTACAGAGGAGTTGAGTAATATCAGTAACTCCTAAGAATAAGGCTTTACTGTGAAAATCATGTAATTGCTAGGTTCAGTGACCAAAATTAATTTAATGACTGTTTGGGGACTTTTTACTCCATTAAAGGCTATCTATGCTATCCGGGATGGACTGATGGACCCATTAGTACGGACAGGCCACCGCTTGTCTTTGCACCAGAGAGCTGCCAGAATGAATGAGTCAGCGAGTTTTAAGAAGTATCGCCTGCTGCTCCGCAAGCTCCCTTCTCTACATGTGCAGGATGTTACTCACGTGAGTCTAACTTTTTCTTTTAGATTTAGCTGTCTGAATCCAGACCTATTGTTACAACTGTTGATTATAGACTGTATGGACTATGTAAGGACTCTTGTGTACTACAATGTGTAGATATAGCAGCAGGAACAGCAGTGCGTTATATAAGCTAACAATGTTAACATTACCTTCCTGGGACTATATATAACTGGGTCTGAGGTCTAAGCAAAGAAGCTTTCTTTATAGACATTCAGCTGACGCAATGTTTTTGTTTCTCTTAACAGGTCACAATTCGAGGGCAACTATTTCCCCACGAAGGTGGTATGGGCAAATCAGTGTTCCTCAGACCTGCTACTGGGGACGAGGACTCTGAGGAAGGAGATAATGCTATGGTTATATGTTCTGTAGAAGAGCTGGCTTTAGCCCACTACAGAAAGCTTGGCTTCGAACAAGGTTTTTAAAAAAATTTTAAGCATATGAGTAGAACTGCAGTTTTTAAATTATTATTATTATTATTATTATTATTATTTTGATACCACGTATCAGTTTGGTACGTGTTAGTCAACTTTGTAAGAAACATATTGCTGATAGATACATATGCTGCAGGCATTCATGGCGAAGGCTCTACGTTCTCCACCCTGTTTGGCCTTCTAATGTGGGACATCGTTTTCATGGAGGGGGTTCCTGATGTCTTTCGTACACCTTATCAGGTAAAATGAAAGTACGATTCAGTCCCATTCATTGTGGAAAATATATAGGCATTTTTTTTGCAAATTAATGATCGTAACATTGTTCTCTTTCCCAGACATGTCCTCTAGACTTCCACACTGACTCCTTCTATGGCAACCGGCAGGAGGCTATTGAGGCTCGGGCAGAGCTGTTGCGTGAGGCATCCACAGAGACTCTGCAGGAGCTGCTGGCCGAGGTGTGGAATTCCCAGGAGGGACGAGTTTGTGCGTTAGTCAACTGGGAGCGTTTTTCATCTCTTCAGCAAGCTCAGGTGACTTGGAATTAGGAAACCCAATCACATCATGATTATCATGCTTATAAACACATTATACTTATAAACATTATACCAAATGTTTACAGCAAAGAGCAGGTGAAGGTAGCAGTGTATGTTGTGTGTTGATTAGCAGAATATAAATTAAATTGAGGTTAATGGTTTATTCTGTTTTATGTAGAGCTTGGTGGCATGTCTAGGAGGCCACTTTTTAAGTGGAGTTGTCATTAGAATGGCAAAGGACTACAGACACAGCAGAGGGGGGCTTCCTGACCTGGTAGTCTGGAGCACCTCAACCAACAGCTACAAGGTGAGCATAGGAAATCACGAGGCGATACTTGCTGGCACACGAATTTCAATAAGCAGTTAATCGGGACTTAAGTAGTCACTTTGGTACACTAGTGGTTAACAGCTCTGCTCTGCACATTCCACTGTTTTCCCTGCTTCAACACACCTGATCCAGTTAACTGATCCAAAATCAAATTGGAAAACACAAAGGCCCAGGACACGGCAAGCCACATTTTAAGAACTAGAGCCAACCATGTTCGACTGATAATTGCTTTCTGTCAGCTGTTGCCACACCCCAAAGGCTACAGCTGACAATCCTACCTTGTACCTTAGCTTGTACCTTAGCTTGTACCTAATGTGCTTGCTCAAATAGGCATAACATGGCAGGAGTTGGCAATAGTCTAAAACTATAAAACTTCAGCATACAAAGGAAATAATACATTGTTGGAATGTGTTATAACCTTCAAACGTCAGTGTTTAAGCTAAACTTTGTATGACAGTAAACACATTACATATTATTCATGTAAATATTTGGACATTCAAAGTGCAAAACCAGTTAAAATGCCCATGTTTAGTTCTAAAACTCACTACTTACACTACTGTTAAAAAAAATACTGTCAAAAAAACACTGACATCCCATGCCTGACAGCTGGCTTAGTGTGTTCCGGGCCTAAGATGTGCAGGGCAGGTGGAGCTGCAGTACCAGGCTTGGAAAGCACTGAATTAATGTTAAAACAGTAAAATGAATAGTTAAGGAAGTACAGAAAAACAGATAGGCTTGCCATAAACATCTACTGATTTGTTCTTGTAGCTGGTGGAGGTGAAGGGCCCTAATGACCGTCTGTCCCAGAAACAGCAGCTCTGGCTGGAGGAGTTGCAGAAGCTGGGAGCTGATGTGGAGGTGTGTCACGTCACAGCTACCGGTGCTCGGGGCACACATCTGGATTAAAGAGCGAATAGAACTTCACAATTGAACCTCAAAACTCAAAAATTCACACTGATAGGTTTTCCCTGAGGGACATGGAGATGGTCTTCATGTGCAGTGTGGCTTTTTCCTGGTTTTCTTTTTTTTCTGAACAGTTCGTTAGTGCTTGTTTGGAGCACTTTATAAGGCACTACATTTCTACATACTGTACCAAGATAATGCTTTCTATTAGAATGAACAGTGTGAAAAATGATTGCTGTTGTCTGAACTGGATTCTCATGGCTGCTAATTAGGCTGTTTGGTTTTTATGTCTTTTGTTCTTTTTGAAAGCAATGAATATGATGTTAGATTTAAATAATTAACTAATGTTAAAAAAAAAAAACAATAATTCCTCTGAAGGACATATTTGACTTGCAGAAGGCAGTATTGTGTAATACTTTTGTACAAGGAAATAAAATCAAGTTAGGATGCTTCAGATTATGTGGTTTTACTAAATGAGAACTAATTTGCATTTTGCCAAGATTTCACACCCTTCAAATTAGGAGTGAGAGATGAGATATGGCAGAAATGTTACTATTTGAAAAAAGATTCGAAAAATGTCTTTAGAATTTACAAGCATTTGTCACTGTGTTTGCACACTGTGAAATTAACCCATCCGTGCAGTGAAACACCCACATATATGCACACTAGTGAAGACACACACACTAGGGGGCAGTGAGCAGCCTTATCCACGGCGCCCAGGGAGCAATTGGGGGTTAGGTGCCTTGCTCAAGGGCACTTCAGTCATGGACTGTCAGCCAAGGGGATCGAACCAGCAACCTTCCGGTCACAGGGCTGGTTCCCTAACCTCCAGCCCACGACTGCCCCCTGTCTGATACAATATCCGCTATATGCTCAGAAAAGCAATCTATTAAAGCAATCGATTAAAAGCATACTGTTAATCACGTAATAACAATAAAAGTCACACTAAACACCTCTACTCATAACTTTCCCGTCACTTCAAAACTTTCAATCGTTCTCTTTGTTGCTCCACAGTCAGCTCACTATTTATCAAACATTATGATGTCTTGAGTTAATGAGTATACCATCTGGGACAATATAAGAGTGGACTGCCACTCAGAATAAACAGGATAAAACAGAAATATAAACAATGATCTTTCTCCACATCCAGATAATAAAATCTGGTGCAATGAGATGTGAGGTGAAAATGAAAACGAGCCAAATAGCCAGAGAAGTGACTCCTGGTGCGTCCCTGCTTGGAGGAACTGTACTTGATAACTGTGCCCTTGAAGCCTTTCATTTCCATTCCAGTAGTTTTAGTGGAATTGAGTTGAAAGTGCTCGCTCTGCATGGCTGAAGGAGGTTTTGACAGAGCAGTAAATCCTGACTCTCCTGTTCTGTTTCTCTATCAGACTTGTTGTATGTAAAGAAGAACTGATTTTCAGGTAGGATGTCTGGGGCCTAAAGACACAAAGCATTGCATTGGCATGGCAACAGGCTCATGGGCTGGTCCATTCTCAATACTGATTCATTTTCACCATCTTTATTACTCATCTTCTCCCTGGGTTCCTTTGGTCTGGCGAAGTGCAAGGAGCTTCAGTCGAACTCCAGGACCTTCCTGAGGGAGCTCATGAATCACCTCAAAGTCTGTGCTAACAGAGAAATAAAGCGAGAAGCCTGAAATTCAAACATTTATCTGGAGATGTTTGCATCTTGAAAGAGAGAATGTTCAAGACGTTGATGCAAGGTGTCCAAATTTAGTCTTGTCTCTCATCTGATCCACCTCGTGTTGTAAATGCTGCTAAATGGTAATGAGTCTATTAAGACAAGCTGTTTTGGTCTAGTGTAGAAGGAGCGGGATGAAGGAAAAATTTAGCTGCTCCGCTCGCCAATCAGTCAGCACGCAGGAGCGTAATGCCAGCGTCAGGCTGCCAAAATGTGTTTGCTGTAGAAAAAGAAACATACAGGTAGGTCTGCTTTTTTAGAGAAATACATATTTCTGCTTTCATTTTTAGCCGTCTTGCTCTATTAACCCCATTCTTTGAGAACTCACTCGCAGACGCCCTCTGCTGTTCTGTTTTTGAAGTAACTCTTCCCTCAGCTTTTCATCCATATTCAACCAGTGGCCTTTATAACGTCTCTAGCCAATCATATCACAGATCTCAAGCTGTAAGCCAAATGACCCTGTATGATACCGTTGTTCGGCAACCACTGACGTGACAGGATTTGGGGTAAAAGCTCACTACAGTAGTTAGCTAAACATAAGGCCTTATTCATAATTTGTCATATACAGAGAGAAAAAGTGAATAGTTACAGAGTGAAGATACCCTCCTACATTATGGATTTTAACGTGTGTGAATGAGAGGGAGGCAGGTGGAAGGGTGAAGATGCAAGGAGTAGAGGTGGATGACATCCAATGTCTTCAACTTGAGCCTCAGTCTCCAGAGGGTCCCCATGATGTGGAAGACATCCTGCATTGTTCCTGTTCCAAAGACGCCACGACCCAGTGACGCCAAGGACTACAGGCCAGTGGCACTGACGTCTCATGTCATGAAGACCATGGAGAGGCTCGTCTTGGATCATCTCCGACCCATAGTCCAGCCTTTTCTAGATCCCCTCCAGTTTGCCTATCAGCCCCGCCTGGGAGTTGAAGACGCCATCATCTACCTGCTCAACCGAGTTTACGCTCACCTGGATAAGCCAGCCAGCTCTGTGAGCGTCATGTTTTTTGACTTCTTCAGCGCATTTAACACCGTCTGGCCCGCTCTTCTGGGTGATAAGCTCACAGTGATGCAGGTAGATGCCCCCCTTGTGTCCTGGATTGTTGACTACTTGACTGGCAGACCACAGTATGTATGCCTGCAGCATTGTGTGTCGGACAGAGTGGTCAGCAACACTGGAGTTCCACAAGGAACTGTCCTCTCTCCCTTCCTCTTCACCCTCTACACCACGGACTTCAGCTACTGCACAGAGACTTGCCACCTTCAGAAGTTTTCTGATGACTCTGCAATAGTTGGATGTATCAGCAAGGGTGAAGAGGATGAGTACAGGGCGACGGTGAAGGACTTTGTCGCATGGTGTGAGCAGAACCACCTGCAGCTCAATGTGACAAAGAGAAAGGAACTGGTGCCCTGAGGAGGGACAAGGCATCGGTGACCCCTGTGTCCATCAGCGGGGTCAGTGTGGACACTGTGGATGATTACAAATATCTGGGTGTATATATTGACAATAAACTGGACTGGGCTAAGAACACTGACCCCTCTACAGGAAGGGCCAAAGTCGTCTCTATTTTCTGAGGCGGCTGAGGTCCTTCAACATCTGCTGGACTATGCTCAGGATCTTCTATGAGTCTGTAGTGGCGAGTGCTATCCTCTATGCTGTTGCATGCTGGGGAAGCAGGCTGAGGGTGGCAGATGCCAACAGACTCAGCAAACGGATCCGCTAGGCCGGTGATGTTGTGGGTGTGGAGCTGGACTCGCTGACGGCCGTGTCGGAGAGGAGGACACTATCTAAGCTGAAGGCCATTATGAACAATGGCTCCCACCCACTCTACGACACAGTGATGAGACACAAGAGCTCATTCAGCTCAAGACTCACTCTACCAAAATGCACCACAGAGCACCACAGGAAGTCATTCTTACCTGTGGCCATCAAACTCAATAACTCCTCCTCGGTGTGTGATTCACAAAACTCAATACGAAACTGTTCATATGTGCAATAATAACAATTGTGTGTGCAATAACTCAGAGAGACACTAACTTAATTTAAATAATTGTAACTGCTTTATACCTGATGTTTCATATTACTATCACAATCACTGCCACCTTACTATACTCATAAGTACTTAAATCATGTGTACATACTGTAAATTTCTCTATATTGTCTTAAATTATTAGTAAAGTGTTTATTTTTACATAAGTGGCTGCAACTGTAACAACTGCAATTTCCCCCTGGGATCAATAAAGGAATCTGAATCTGAATCTGAATATCTTGGGTCAACCATCCAGAGCAATGGACAGTGTAGAAAAGAGGTGAAGAAGAGGGTGCAGGCAGGATGGGGTGGGTGGAGACGGGTGTCAGGGCTGATGTGTGACAGAAGGATAGCAGCAAGAGTGAAAGGGAAGGTTTACAAGACAGTAGTGTGTCCTGCTATGATGTATGGTTTGGAGACTGTGGCTCTGTCTAAAAGACAGGAGGCTGAGCTGGAGGTGGCGGAGATGAAGATGCTGAGATTTTCGTTGGGAGTGACAAGGATGGACAAGATTAGAAATGAGCAGATCAGAGGGACAGTGAAGGTGGAGCAGTTTGGAGATAAAGCCAGAGAGGCCAGGTTGAGATGGTTTGGACATGTGTTGAGGCGGAATAGTGGATATATTGGTCAAAGAATGTTGGAGATGGAGCTGCCGGGTAGAAGGAGAAGAGGTAGACCTCTGAGAAGGTTTATGGATGTAGTGAAGGTGGACATGGAGATGGTTGGTGTAAAAGTAGAGGAGGCAGTGGATAGGGCAAGATGAGGTAGAAGATCCGCTGTGGCGACCCCTAAAGGGAGCAGCCGAAAGAAGAAGCTAACTTTAACTGAGGTAAACAACATTGGCTAGGCTAGCTAGGTTAAGTTAGCCGACGAGCCAGCTAGTTTAAGCATGAATTTTAAGACGCTTCACAGTGTGTGAACGAGCAAACGTGATAGAAATAAATTTATTAACAGCTTTTTATATTATTTGTGTTTAAATTTCCCTTCGGTACTTGAAACAAGCGTATCAGTAGCAGCCATAGACTTTTAACAGTAAGTGAATGTGAATGCAGCAGTTGTATAACTACCAGTATGGATCGTAACACAGTTTTATATCCCTCAGTTCCTCAACCTCTAGAGTGACATAGGACACTTCTTTAAGAGAGGCAGCAGCTCTGCTGAAGGCCAGTCAGGTGAGATGTTTTTTGCTAGTTCATATAAAAAAATAAACGGACTGATCTCTCATTAGGCCTGGAGTTATAAAAAGTAATAATAGTGTGTTACTAAACACAGGTAAGGAGAGGGGGATCAGGCGCTGATCTACAGTCTGTGTATGTGGTCTGTGCATCTAAGAGGAAGAAAAACAGTTGCTTGACTTTAGTACTGTTGCTTGATCTGTGGATGGATAGCATTTAATAGTCATATTAGATACATGCCTAGTACAAACTATGAAGAGACAGATCCTCTGTGTGCCAGCTTTTTCTGCCAGAACCATCTAGCAAAAGCTTAGCCCCTGATCCATGATTCTGTAGTGATTGCTCTCTTGCCTAAAGTCTTCTTGTGATGTCACGAATATCATGACGCTGGCGGTTTTTCCACAAAAAATCTTTAGATAAAGCTCTTTTGTGCCACTCCACTGAAACATCTTACTTGCTTAAAACTTACTATCAGTTCAATAAAAATATAGATATTTGTTATAATACAGCCTACGGCAGGCTTGTTTTACCTGTTTACATTGAAGTTATCCATTCGAAAGCTGTGAAACTACGGAAAGATACAAAATTCAATCAATCAATCAATCAATCAACCTTTATTTTGACTCGGAAGTACATTGAGGGCAACCCTCATTTTTCAATGTAGCCGAGCATTCAAAAACAGGGATTGACATGACAAAGAAAATAATAACAAAATAACAAAATAATAACTACATTTAATCATTTTAAATTAAAAGAAAATTTAAAATAACAGTGAATAAAAGATAAAAATAGATTAAAAATAAAACTTGAGGTTTAAATGATAAGAGAATCAGATCAAAAGAAGATAAGAGATTAATAAAGTAATAATACAAATTAAAAAGTAATGATACAAAACTATTAAAAATAAAATGATAGATAGATAGATAAATAAATAAATAAATAAAATAAATAAAGAACTAAAAGAAGAACTAAACAAAAAATAAAAGTTACGAATAAATAAGATGAAGTAAAACAGGTACAGGCTTTCTGAATTACTGTGTACAATACTGCTTTCTTTGTTCGGGGTCTCGGACATACAAAACATTTACTACGACGTAAACCCTGTACAAACCCTATTCCAAAATAGCTGAGCTGAGTAAATAATAACAATGTTCCTTAATGAGCTTTTGCAAGGATTTTAGGTATTACACTCTGTGATACACAATATTATCAAGATATTCAAGAAAATCCATAAAAATCTCTATGTAAAATGCGAAGCCAAAATCCAGAACTGAATGCCTGTGACCTTCCTTTCATCAGATGGCACTCAATTAAAATCTCACACATGGGCTCAGGAAGACTTTCACAAACCATTATCAATAGACACCATTGGTTGCTGCATCCATAAATGCAAGTTAAGACCGTATTATGCAGAGTGGATGTCATGTGTCAAAGACGTCCTGAAACGCCACCAACTCAGGGCTTGAGCTTATCTGAAATGGACTGATTCGGACAATAGTGGACAATAACGTGATCTCTGGGCCAAAGAAGAAAAGGACCATCCAGATTGTTGCCTGGGTAAAGTTCAAAAGCTAGAATATTAGTAGGTAATTTGCTATAGTAGGTAAGTCTGTAAAAGCACCAATAACACTGAAATATACATATACATTATGGAGCAAAACATGTTGCCTTTTAGGTGCTTGTTTTTTCCCCACATAGTTGCAAAAGAACAGCAGTTTTTGTGTTCAGTTCCCAAACAATTAGTAATAAGTGCTGTTAAGAGGAAAGATGATGTAATACAGTAGTAAACACGCTCCTGTGCCAACTTTTTTGGGAAGAGTTGCAGACACCATTTTTTGGAATGAGGTTAGATTTAAAAAACATGACAAGTGAAACATCAAATATCATGTTTTTGTACTTTTTCAATTGAATACAGATCAAATAGATTTTACTACTCACTGCTGTATGTTTTTATTGGCATGTCACATAGTTTACCAGCTTTTTGGGAATTGAATTTGTTAACTCTAATGCAAACATCTAGCTGTCACATGCTTGGCACCAGCATGCTGAATGAATGACATTAGCTGTGTTAGCAACTTTTATTGTGTAGTCTAACTGAAATGATCTTATTGAAAAAACACATATAATGTTGTGTATTGTGATGTAATTATCTAACATGAACTGATAATGCTAAATCACTTACAGTTAGCATGTTTTTACTTGTGAGTTTTCATAATTGATAATTGCGTCATAATTGATTCAGATTTATCATTCGATCAACACATTGGCAGCATCACTAGAACAGCTTTTCTACATCTTCGCAACATTGCCAAGATAAGAAATGCCCTATCCCTGCGTGATGCAGAAACACTAGTACATGTCTTTATTACTTCTAGCCTAGACTATTGTAATGCATTACTGCCAGGATGTACAAGCAGGAATCTAAGCAAACTTCAACTAGTCCAAAACGCCGCAGCCAGGGTCCTCACTAAAACTAGAAAATTTGATCATATCAGTCCAGTGCCATCATCACTTTATTGGCTGCCTGTTAAATTCGGTCTTGATTATAAAATTCTTTTACTGACGTATAAAGCCCTCCATGGGCTCGCTCCTGAGTACCTGCAAGACCTTATTTCCCATTACGAGCCATCACGACTACTCAGATTCCAGAGTGCTGGCTTATTAATAGTTCTTAGAATTCATAAGGCTGCATCTGGGGGAAGAGCTTTTTCTTATAAAGCCCCCAAACTCTGGAATGATCTTCCAGAAAATGTTTGGGACTCAGACACAGTCTCAATCTTTAAAACTAGGCTGAAAACTCACTTGTTCAGTTTAGCTTTTGGTTGGTTATGTTCCCCCTTAGATAAAGGCAGCAGATCCAGGGGTCCATGGACACAGGGAATTATAGTAAACTGAGACGCTGGTGCTGTCGTCCTGCTGCTTGCATGCGGTCACTCAGGTTTGTGGACGGTGGAGTGGAGGGATGCCAAACTGTTTCAGAGTGCTCTCGTGTCTGTCTCTGCTTAGGGTTCTCTCCTTTTAGTTTAGCTGTCATAGTCAGATCTGCTGGAGTCATTAGCCACACTCTGTAAATGTTTACATTCCCTTTGCCTACTTTATGTACAAACAGACAGAATAAAACTAATTCCCTCTCCCTGCCTTTTTTCCGAGTATACAACCGCCCACATGTCCGGCCGGACACTGAAGGACGGCTGACTGACGAGCCCTCCTACCACCCACTTCAGACCAGCTGCCCATGCCCCAGCTACCACCACCTGTCTTGGACCAGCTGCCCACCCTACACTGATGTTTTCATAGACTCCTAGCTATTACTACTACTAATACTACTGCTATTAACATTAGTAGTATAATCACTTGTAGGTAGTTTGACCAGAGGAGGATGGGTTCCCCCTGGTGAGCCTGGTTCCTTCCAAGGTTTCTTCCTCAGTTCTGAGGGAGTTTTTCCTTGCCACTGTCGCCCCTGGCTTGCACACTAGGGGGTTATTTACATTCTTGTTAAAACTTTGTCTTTTCTGGAATTCTGTGAAGCTGCTTTGTGACAACATCTGTTGTAAAAAGCGCTATACAAATAAATTTGATTTGATTTGATTTGAATAATTAATGACTTAAATTTCCACATGACAGCAGTGTGAGCAGCTGGAGACTGAGCAGAAGTGATAGGAAAAGCAGATTGGAAGCAGGTCAGGATGAAGAGCAGAAGAGTGTAGAGGACTGAGAAAGGAAAGAGAAAAAGAAGTGATAGGTGCACAAGATTCATTGTAGAGGTAAAGTATGTATGTCCATGTAGTATGAAGCAATTGTTTTTCATATGTATAGTCCTGCTCCTACGACTTGTTAACAAAGAAGCTCCCTTCATTCTGTTTGCCAGAGTACAACCGTACCTTTAGACCAGGAGTGGAAAGCTGCAATCCTGAAGGGTCAGAGTTGGTCTGGTGATTTTCCTACTCAAACACACTTTTGTAGCTCAGCAGTTAATTTCTGGGTTTAGTTGTTGTGTTAAGAGCAGGAAAATCACTAGACTGTGCCAGACATCAGCCCTCCAGGACCGTAGCTTGCCACCCCTGGCCTAGATGTAGGCCTACAATATTTACCTGAAAGACCATTCCAGGGCAGGAAGTGATCTCTTCCTGCAGAATTACTGCAGCTGTGACATTAGATCCTAGTTCACTACAATTGACCCCTAGATCTGGCAAATTTCTGAGCTTTTCCATCTAAAGTGCAGTTTAACAAAGACTACTGATGCAGACTTGAAAGCAGTAGACTGTTGTTCTAGTAGATATACACTCACTGGCCACTTTATTAGGCAGACGTTTTCAATTGCTTGTTAACACAAATAGCTAATCAGCCAATCACATGGCCACAACTCAGTGCATTTATGCTGGTAGAGGTGGTCAAGACAACTTGCTGAAGTACAAACCGAGCATCAGAATGGGGAAGAAAGGTGATTTAAGTGACTTTGAGCGTGGCATGGTTGTTGGTGCCAGACGGGCTGGTCTGAGTATTTCAGAAACTGCTGATCTACTGGGATTTTCACGCACAACCATCTCTAGGGTTTAAAGAGAATGGTCAGAAAAAGAGAAAATATCCAGTGAGCGGCAGTTGTCCATCCATCCATCCATCCATCCATCCATCCATCCATCCATCCATCCATCCATCCATCCATCCATCCATCCATTATCTTCCGCTTCTCCGGGGTTCGGGTCGCGGGGGCAGCATCCTAAGCAATGAAGCCCAGACCTCCCTTTCCCCAGCCACTTCCACCAGCTCTCCAAGGGGGATTCCGAGGCGCTCCCACGCCAGCTGGGCGATATAGTCACGCCAGCGTGTCCTGGGTCTTCCCCGGGGTCTCCTCCCAGGTGGACTTGCCTGTGACACCTCCCGAGGGAGGCGTCCAGGAGGCATCCTAACCAGATGCCCGAACCACCTCAGCTGGCTCCTCTCAACGTGAAGAAGCAGCGGCTCTACTCCGAGTCCCTCCCAGATGACTGAACTTCTCACTCTAAGCGGCAGTTGTGTGAACGAAAATGCCTTGTTGATGTGAGCGGTCAGAGGAGAATGGGCAGACTTGTTTGAGATGACAGAAAGGCAACAGTAATTCAAATAAGCACTTGTTACAACCAAGGAATGCAGAATACCATCTCTGAACGCACAACACGTTGAACCTTGAAGAAGATGGGCTACAGCAGCAGAAGACCACACCGGGTGCCACTCCTGTCAGCTAAGAACAGGAAACTGAGACTACAATTCACACAGGCTCACTGAAATACAGAAACTGGACAATAGGAGATTGGAAAAATGTTGCCTGGTCTGACAAGTCTCGATTTCAGCTGCGACATTTAGATGGTAGGGTCAGAATTTGGCGTAAACAACATGAAAGCATGGATCCATCCTGCGTTGTATCAACGGTTCAGGCTGGTGGTGGTGGTGCACACTTTGGGCCCCTTAGTACCAATTGAGCATCGTTTAAATGCCGCAGCCTGCCTGAATATTATTGCTGACCATGTCCGTCCCTTTATGATCACAGCGTACCCGTCTTCTGATGGCTACTTCCAGCAGTATAATGCACCATGTCACAAAGCTCATATCATCTCAAACTGGTTTCTTGAACATGACAATGAGTTCACTGTACTGCAATGGCCTCCACAGTCACCAGATCTCCGTCCAATAAAGCACCTTTGGGATGTGGTGGAACAGGAGATTCGCATCATAGACATGCAGCAACTGCACGATGCTATCATGTCAATATGGACCAAAATCTTTGAGGAATGTTTCCAACACCTTGTTTAAAGTATGCCATGAAGAATTAAGGCAGTTCTGAAGGCAAAAGGGGGTCCAATCGTTTACTAGCAAAGTGGCCAGTGAGTGTATATTAGAGCTGCTATACCTGCACTGACTGTGGATCACTGGGGAGACCATTTAACCATTTTGTTGTCATATTATGGACAGGATTAAGGCCCACTTGCAGTCAGCTCCTATTCTACATGTAAAACCTGCTGCCTGCTATAGCAAAAGGCTGTGGCGTATTTTGACTATTTATTAGCACATATTATCAGCTTAACCTGTGAACACTGACAGAAACACAGCCTCTATGTTTCATTTAGATTTTCTTTAGTACCTAGTGTGTTTGGCAATTAGTTTGACAGTTCTGATAATTGCTTATTTACCATGCAGTGCAACAGACATACATTTGTGTGACATCACTATTCCTCTTTTCTTTTACTGATTACAAATCTGTGTAGCCTGTATACATTTCAAATTGCTGCCGGTGGGTTGAACAATGCCGTTGTGTCTTCCTCAAGGGCTGAATCTTCTGTCTTTTCAGACTAGGGCATGAGAGATTGTATTTATAACCCTTTTACTTTCTTCTCTGTCTGAAGTTTATGAGCATGCTGTATTGGATCAGCACACAAAGACATACAGTGCTGTTCACAGTTGGAGTCCCTCACTTTGGGTGAGGCCATCATTCTCACGTAGTGGTGCTTAATAATAGTTCTCTCCAGCCAAGTGGAAATCTAGTTAAAGCAAGCTCTATCTATCATCACGAGACCCTGCTATAACCTTATTGCCTTTGCTAAATGGATCCCTCTGTGGTAATACAGCAATGTTTGTATAAGTGAATGGACAATAAATGTATTATAACTTTATTCCTTTTAGCAGCAGATGAGTCAACTTATTTATATAGAGTAAGGCTGTACAAGTTTATATATGCCAGAACATATTTTAGAGGCTTAGTGTATAAAATTTGTCCAGTTTCAGGTTTTTGACAGCAAGCTTTTGTAAAACTGGTTCAGAATGTACATCTGCAAACATTTGAACACCCACAGTCAAATGAATTGTTTTGTCAACTTTCTAAGTGAAAATAAGTTAGCACACAAGTTCAGTACACATTTTTATATATTATGGTGAGTTTAACTTATTTGAAAAAATAAAACATGTGCCAAAACTTTTGCACAGGCCACATTTAAGGCTTAACTTTCCCCCCAAAAGGTTAGATTCAGAAAATAAACAGTATTTGTGCATTAAAATGTGCAGAAGTGTGTTCTGTATAGAAGATTGTTTTACTTATTTTCATGTAGAAAATCAACGAAACATGTCATTTGACCAGGGGTGCCCAAACTTTTGCATATAACTGTACATCAGCCACATGCTTCTCTAATCTTTTAGAATCACATAGAAAATATCTACAAATATTCAATTAGTATGTACCGGTGGTTTTCTTCAGGATTGTGCGTCACTCAGTTTAACCACTAGGTGTCAGTATATCACCAGTATTTATACTGTGATCATATCAAAAGTAAATAACCTTTAAGAATGATGCCATCAGTGCTACTATACCCTGAACCAGGTTCTGTAACAGTTTCAGGTTATACCTTTTTCCTTTTCAAACCATCCAACGAGTTCACTGAACACAGTTTAGCTGTAAAAACAATATCCACAGTGAGTGAGCTGTAGTAAGTCTAGCAAGTATAGAAAAACAAAGCATTTATGCTTTTTAGATAACGGATAAAACCTGCAGTAATTTTTACACTGCCACGCTGCAATTTCTCCAGTCATGTTTTAAAAGCGTACAGTATAGAACATACTTTTTAAGAGACATTGTGTCTATTTTATCATCTCAAGATCATCTCAGAAGACCCTGTAGAGAAGACTGTGGTACTTGTGTCGATGCAATGTATGCTGAGAGAGAGAAGCTATTGATTTTAACTGCAAAGAGCCTCCTACACACTGGGAGAGGGAGAGAGAGAGAGAGAGAGAGAGAGAGAGAGAGAGAGAGAGAGAGAGAGAAATAAAGGATAGTGAAAGCCTCTCCTCCACAATTGCACTTTGGTTTGATGATGTTCAGTTGGGTTAAACCTGAGTTTGTTACATGAATCTCTGATTATGAAGTCAATTACTTTCATGTTGCTGAGATACTTTAAAGAGATTGGTTACTTTATTTGCTTTTGATTGTATAGGAATGCTGTTTTGCTATTGCTGTGTTTTAACTATAGTTTTATTTTAGTTTGACTCATTTTTCAGTCTTGTCTCTTTCGATGGGACTCATCACAACACTTGACAAAACTGGTAGATAGTATTGCCTGTAATCATCATAAATTGCAATGAGTCTGTGTGAGATCTGTCTAATAAAATATGTATCCAGCATTTTTTTATCTGTTGATCTGTTGTGTACACAACATCCCCTACAAATGCTCATAATCAGATGTCCATCATCAAACCCTAAGAAACAAACAAACAAGTGGCGAGCATATCTGTTTGCCTGGCTCACACTAATCTGAATCCCACAGTTTAGTCTATTTAAAATCACTCTGTGGTTAGTAGCTGCTTATAAACTTGTGGTTGTGGATACCTTGTTTGCAAGACTGCCCAAGGTATCTTATTATAGCACCTCAGTAAGGCTGTTTCCTGCTTAAGTTTGGCAAGGCATTAAATAAAGAAAACAGTTTATTTATTTGTTTGTTCCTGCAGTCTTTTTGGCCACTGCGTCCCGGGGCTGTGCTTGGCCTGTAGCCCTACTGGGCTTCTATTTCTGAGAGCTAAGTGGTTCTTGATTGTAGCAGCCGGGCTGCCAGTGCTGTGGGCAGACCCCAGTGGCAGCAGACCCTCCTTATTCTCCTTATTCTCCTTTGGCAAGAGCCCCCGGCTTGCACTCTCCAGCTTCCTAATTTAGTAACGGCCGGGTAAAAATATGCGCTAACGAACAGGGTCTGGTATGTCAGGCTGGCGTCCAAGAGTAGAGAGAGAGGGAGGGAGGGAGAGAACGAGGGTTGCTGTTGTTAGACTAGGGGCTCCGAAAGATGGAGGTGCACTGAGTGCAGAGCAGAGTAAAACTATTGTACTGTAGTAGTATTAATATACTAGGTGTGTATAATATTACACCTAACAGAATAACTCTTATCATATTGTATCAACAACAACAATCATAATCATTGTTGCTATTTCTATATTTTAGTAGTAATTCTACAATGGAAAAAAGTCTATTGATTTCAAGTTCTGTAAATTTGATAAGATTTTCATATGCTTAATCATTTGCTTAATAGCATTCAAGTGTAATTTTGTGTTTCTGTGTTACTTAAAAAGACTGTGTAGAAAATCCATGAATTTCCCCAATATGTCAGAGTGATTAAATATTTTTATATATGTATTATTTATTTATTATTAATATTATTAATGTTAATGTTATATATATATATATATAATTGTTAAGTAATTCTTAAACCTTACAAATTACAGCTTATCCGTTAAATACAAATTTGTTGATGGCAACAGCTTTTGGATATGTTGTGCTATTGTGCTTATATTGCTGCTTCAGGTTTTTCAGGCTGCTTGTTCAAAAAACACTTTCATTAGATAAATCACGTAGCAGCACAGTTGCCAATGAACTACTATTATATTTAATTGCTATATTCATAAATCACTCTTTTTTGCTGTTAGTAGGGGTGTATTATGTAGAGATGCACTGCTCATGAATGTTTATGGCTGATTGTGATTCCGATGTATTAACCAGCCAAAGTGGCGATTTTTATTCACTTTTTATTGTTTTAACCATAAGCTCACAGTGCATGGATTGATTGAACACAGTGAACACGCTGGCACATCTCCAGTAAATTCTATTAGCCAAAAATGTCATGATATAAGCCCTGCGATGGACTGGCGACCTGTCTGGGGTGTATCATGCCTTCCACCCAATGACCGCTGGGATAGGCTCCAGCACCCCTCCACAACCCTGAGGGAGAAGCAGCTTAGAAAATGAGTGTGTGTGTATGTATGTGTGTGTGTGTCATGATATAAATAACATTATTTGCATTAAAGGCCAAACCAGCATTTTAAAAATCAAAAGTAAAAAATCAGGTGCCTGTTTAAATAACAGGAATTAAATTAAGTGTTACATTGAAAGTAAGAGGCAACTGGCCATTTAGCTCAATGAGTCATGTATAATTATACTACGACATTTTGGCACAGGTGTAGCAGCAGGATTTCAATACAGTACAAGTGCACATATCTGCCTCACATCATTTGTTTCTTAAAATCGTAACACAGATTAGTCAAAATAAAAATAATAAATTGGCTGATTGCCAATTGGGGCAAAAATGATCTTGGCTGATTCCAATTGTGCTTCCCTATTTTTTATGTGCTTATATAGAATCATTGGCAATGAATATACACAGTTGTTCAGTCATAACAGAAGATTAGAATAATTAATTGAAACAAATTTTGATGTATTTTTTACAGAAATATCCTGTTAATCTTAATATCATTAAAATAAAAACTCTCAATAACAGTATTCATTCCGTGCAACTGTCTAAGTGTTCGCTCATTCATTCATACCTGATCGGGAGCATAAGAGAGCATGCGATAGCAGTGTTGTGTGATCTAGGGAGTCCAGCTAGTGGGAACTGATCATGACTTAAGTAACAGATAAAGATATTTTACTGTAATTTAATTCAGAGAAATAACCGTAATTTAACAGTTTCAGTGATTAGCTTTGCATTAAATTAATTAATTAATTAATTTTTTTTTACAGTTTTTTACAGTAGTGTACTATGAGTACTACTACTACTACTACCACTACCACTACCACTACTAATAATAATAATAATAAATATACAAAAATGTAATATTATTATCATTATTAATGTTGTTGTTCTTAATTGGAATGCTTATACTTATAAATCATAATACTTATATACATTTATGTACATATAAATGTACAAACATTTTACAGTAAACTAAAGGAACACAAACATTATGCTTTTCCTACAAAGTACCACTTAAAGTGCATGTCTTACAATGCATGTCTGCTCATCTGGAATGTGGGCTTATTAACTCCTCATCACATCAGCAGTAAATATCTGTTAAATCCTGATAGCAAATCAATATGAACAAAATGTTTTAAGAGAATTATTCGTAATTCTGATGCAGTTATTGTACACTGGAATGAAAAATAATGTACAGTATTGTGCAAAATTCAGAGTCTATACTTTATTTATTTAATATGTAGTCAAAATGGCCATTAAGTTATTCATTTTTCAGCATCAGGAAAAAGGTAAAAAGCATATTTAATAAGTTTAAAGTTGCACATCTTCAACACCTAAATTTGATATCAGATTTTTTTGTATTTAGTATGTCCATCCTTTCTGTTCTATTCAGAAAACTGCTTTCAGCATTCAAAGAAATCTGCAGGGATGTTTCTCCTCCTCTCCAAAGGTCAGTCTAAGCAGTTGGCTATAATTTTCTGCTTCTCACCATCTAAGTGATCTCAAACACATTCATTGATGCTGAGGTCTGGACTCTGGAATGACCAGTCCATTATTCTGAGAAAACAGGAGCTTCTGTGTTTGATTTGCAAATTTTACATTTTGTGAGAAATGTACAGTTTTGTCTATGTTTTGTCTATTTCCATTTACCAGTAATGGTGTCTTGAGAAGTACACATCCTTTCAGACTTATAGTATGAGCTGTTCTCTCACAGTGGAAGTACGGACAGAAACACCTGTGGATTTTTCAGATCTGAAGCAAGAGTTGATTTTCTCCTCTCTCAAAGATGAAATCTTTAAGTACGGTTTATCTGATGGTGATAGTTCTGTCCCATTGTCTCTATATCTTTCATTAATGTTTTTGAAACTCTTGTTTTTCTTCTTATTTTTCTTTGATCTTCCCCTTCCTTATGCAAGGGGATTATCTTATATTTAATCTCCTGAGAAATGTTTCCTGAAAATGAATAACTTGTACTTTATGGCTGTTTTGACTTTAAGTTACATACATGAAAGCTGGTCTCTGACTTTTGCACAGTAAAAAGTCACTGTAATGTATATGTGAAGGCTGTGCTGCTGAGGCCTGTGTGTGTGTGGTGTGTGTGTGTGTGTGTGTGTGTGTGTGTGTGTGTGTGTGTGTGTGTGTGTGTGCATGCGTGCATGCAGATTGCAGTGTGGTTGTGTGGCTGATGTGTGTGAGACTCAGACCCGTCTGGCTGTGTCTAGCTTTGAGTCATGTGTTCATGTCTGCAGCTCCATACAGCAACAAGCATATCAGACACAGCAGCTGACACAGCCTCTCTTCCCCTACAGCCCACCAGACACTCAGCTGGTGCTCAAGAGGGTCTGCTCACGATTCACACCCTCATCTACCACCCGTGAGCTTCTGAAGTGTGTGTATTTATGTGTGTGTGTGTACATGGAAGAAGATGGGGGTATCTAAAAATATATCTACAAACTAAGCTTTGACCTGAAATTGATTTGGTTGATTTTCCACACTAGTCTATACAAATCAGTGGGGGTGGGCGGTTGAGTCAGTACATGCTGCAGTAAATTAAGCTCAAGTACTAATTACTGTAATTATTGATAGTGACAGACTAACCAACTAATGTTAGCTAAGCACTAGATTTCATTAGCTAGCTAGATAGCTTGTAAATCTGGCTAACAAGAGACGTAGTTGCGGCATTTATTTGAAACAGCTTGCTAACTATTACATAGTAAAAGTTATGAATATATAATACTTCCTAGTTTCTCAGAGGTGTCTAAAGCTGAATTCCAGAGTCACCTCTGCTATAATAACAGAAAACACCTAATTTTCCAATATTTAAATGTAATTATGTTCGGTCACTTTGGCTGGTTAATACATCGGAATCACAATCGGCTTTAGAACTCCCGTATAGCAGTCAGACGTTTCTCCAGCAGGGGGCGATGTTAGCACAGAGGTCACTTTAATGTTCATGATTTAGAGAAGAAACAGTCACAGCGCTTGTGTTTGCAGTAATGACTTTCAACACAAGAGGTGAAAAACTTTGTTACCAAAAGTTTCCATTAAATCATTTAATGCTAAAAACCATGTAAGACTGTGCTGAATGCAGTTGCAGTGGACAGTGTTTGTGTGTTTCAGCCTGTCCTGTTTGTATGTTATAAAAAGAATTATAACATCTGCACATTTTGTAATGTGTTGTGATCATTTGTTTGCTTTTTTCCATAACAGCTATTCATAGTCTTTCTTTTTCTGTTTAATTATTATCACGTCTATTGTTATTGATGTTATTTGCTAAAATGCTTGCAGCATCATGCAGATCAGACTAAGACACCATTATTCCCGTTAATGATATTGTTTGTTTTTGTGTTTTAATATTGACATCATGACAATATAATAACTCTGACTGTGGCTGTACTTTGTGTGTGTGTGTGTGTGTGTGTGTGTGTGTGTGTGTGTGTGTGCACAAGCATTGGGTACATGTGCTAGTGCTACACTGATATATGGTAATTGATTCTTTGACTTGATAAACCTATGAGAATGGAATGAGGTCATCTTAGAAAGCTGATGATGGTGCTATACTCTGTCTAATTTAATTGAGTCAGACAGTCGCAAGGCAGTCTTCAGTTGAAACCATGCCTCGGAAAAAACTCAAAGCACTTCAGTGACAAAAGTGCTAAGATCAAAAAGGAAATACGTGCAGATACACTCGTTTATACAGTGTTGCATAAAATGAAGTCGCTGTTATATATTGGTGCCCTGCGATGGACTGGCGACCTGTCCAGGGTGCATCCTGCGTTCCGCCCGAAGACTGCTGGGATGGGCTCCAGCACCCCCCCACGACCCTGACGGAGAAGCGGCTTAGAAAATGGATGGATGGATGGATGTTATATATTGGTTTTATCAGATTACAGGCGGGCAGTTAGGGTAAGGATGGACATACAGTTTGGATTCCCAATGATATTCACAGGTGGACATTGTAAGTGAAATATATGTACGATAAAAATGACTTACCAGCTTTGCATTAGAGAAAAAAGTAATTGTTAATATATAAAAACACATACAGATCAATTGACATGAATGCGAGGAGACTCCAGCTTTTAAATACATCTTGATAAAACTATTGCGACCACAGTCAGCCTTTTTTTCTTTTTCCCTATTTTTGATGCTGATTATGGCATTCACTTATTGTATATATCCTATGCATATATTGAAAAAATCTCAAAAAATGTTTAGGTGTCAAGAAAAGAATCATATTCATATGTGTTGTTACACCTAAACCGCTAATAACACCCTGAGATGGTAGGGGAAACCTTGTCATCACTTGTCCTGCTTCGGTGGAGGCAGTGTGAGAAACTTAGCAGGTGGTTAAGGGTGACAATACCGCAGCAGCGCTGAACAGGGGATTTTAGAAGTGTCAAAACACTTTGTGTTCAACATGTGAGTCAGTACAGGTCTGATGAAGGGTCAGTACCTCTGAAAATAAAAGTATACCTTCAACGTATTTGTCCAAATGAATGTGTGCACTAGATATAAGATCAACATGTAGCACACTAAAATTAGTAGTAGTAGTAAGAAGTGTAAATTCCTGTAACACAATGTGTTTTGGAGAAGCATGCGTTCAACAACATATACTATACAATCTCCAGTCTTGCGCCAGTGTTTAACATTTCATTCTGTCTGAAAACAGCAAAACAACTGACCAGTTTTTAAAATGTTCAATTCAGTCATGTAACTAGAAGTAAAATTGATTTCCACACTTAAAGTTTCTTTAGTTAAGCCGTATTTTATATTGAGAAGTGATGCACACATAAGATATGATGTTCAGTATTTAGCAGCGACAGGCTTGTAGATTCTGCTTGAAAGATAACCTGCATTTGTATTTTCACAAATTTTTACAGTTTTACGCTGTTCAGTGACTTATTATATTATATTAAATATGAAAATGGGATGAATACTAAAGGGGTGGGCTCTACCTAACCCAATCTCACTGAATCTGCAGACATGATAAAATTTACTCGACTTGTGAATGCATCATTAAATCAGACATTTGATTAACTGAAATAAAGATTTCAAAAAGAAATAAAGTGTTACCAAAAGTTTGGTAAATTGCATTGACACTAAATTGACCTCCTTTTCATGGGCTCAATAAAAACTGAAACATGTGCTGATATAATAGAAAGACATCTATTCATGTTGTTTAAATACTGACTTTGTTTTCTTTAGCTATATCTTAATTACTTTGGCTCTATGAGGAATTTGTGCTATAATGTCAGATCTTCTTGGCTGTCCTTGCAGTTGTTTGTGTTATGAATTAAGGGGGGGTGGGGCAAAAGCACATATGGACACAAGAGTGATTTGCTGTTTTCACTCATTTCTGGATAATTTTTAAATCTTTGATTAAATAACCCATAAAATGTCAAATGGCGTAACAATTAATTATTAAGAAATGCCGTGTTGATACATATGAAAGTACATATATTAACTACCTTATCTTAATGTGCCTAGAGCAGTGGATTTTAATCTTGGTCCTGGAATTCACCACCATTATTTACAAAACTCACAAAAGCAATTTTGCAGAAAAATAAAGTGGAATTAATTCAGTGACATATTCCAGGCCAGTTAATGAGTAATACACTATATTGCCAAAAGTATTCAGTCACCCATCCAAATCACTGAATTCAGGTGTTCTAATCACTTCCATGGCCACAGGTGTATAAAACCAAGCACCCAGGCCTGCAGACTGCTTCTACAAACATTTGTGAAAGAATGGGTCACTCTCAGGAGTTCAGTGAATTCCAGCATGGTACTGTGATAGGATGCCACCTGTGCAGTCAAGTCATGAAATTTCCTCACTACTAAATATTCCACAGTCAACTGTCAGTGGTATTATAACAAAGTGGAAGCATTTGGGAATGACAGAAACTCAGCCACGAAGTGGTAGGCCATGTAAAATGATGGGGTCAGCAGATGCTGAGGTGCATAGTGTGCAGAGGTCGCCAACTTTCTGTCAATCGCTACAGACCTCCAAACTTCATGTGGCCTTCAGATTAGCTCAAGAACAGTGCGTGGCGAGCTTCATGGAATGGGTTTCCATGGCCAAGCAGCTGCATCTAAGCCTTACATCACGAAGCACAATACAAAGTGCCGAACGCAGTGGAGTAAAGCGCTGTCACTGGTTGCATTGTGCCAAGTGTAAAGTTTGGTGGAGGGGTATTATGGTGTGGGGCTGTTTTACAGGAATTGGGCTCGGCCCCTTAGTTCCAGTGAAAGGAACTCTTAATGCTTCGGCAGACCAAGAGATTTTGGACAATTCCAAGTCTCCCAACTTTGTGGGAGCACGAAACCCTTCCTGTTCCAACATGACTGCACACCAGTGCACAAGGTCCATAAAAACAAGGATGGGCGAGTTTGATGTGGAAGAACTTGAGTCCTGACCTAAACTCAGTAGGACACCTTTGGAATGAATTAAAGAGGAGATGCGAGCCAGGCCTTCTCGTCCAACATCAGGAACATCATGTGGAAAGTCTTCTCAGAAGAATTGAAGCGCTTATAGCTGCAAGGGTTGGGCCGACATCATATTAAACCCTATGGATTAAGAATGGGATGTCACTTAAATTCATATACGTGTGAAGGTAGATGAGCGAATACTTTTAGCAATATACACTATCTGTACTGTCCTGCGTGAAAAATACAGCATTCCTTGTTTTATGTCTTGACACATTAAGACTAAATAAGCGAAATATTGTGTTGGAAAATGTATAAAAATAAAAATAAGCAAAAATCAATGGAAAATATTGTGAATAAATGATCATTTTTCTGTTATTTGGTAATTTAACTCTCAACAGTAAAGCACTTTGTTAAAGTATCCCTTTAATTTAGTAACTGTATCTGCTTTTTGAAGTGCAAGGCAGACACTCTTAATATCAACCTTATTTAAGAAGATTGGCCAGAGAAATAGAGTCACATTCAATGGTTTGAAATGAATGTTTTCAATAAAATAAAACACATTTTAGTTGCACATTAAAGTATAAAAGATTTCAATATGCCACTCCTTCACATGTTTTATATGAACAGGAGGCCAGTGTTAAATTTGTCTGGCATGGTGAACAAAACTGTAGACTAATATATTAATATGTATGTATAATACAAATTTCAAAATTGAAATTAGAATTTTAAAAAATGAAATTAGAATAAATAAATCTCCAGAATGAAGGAAGAATGAAAACTTTAGAAAATAAGTATAAATAGAAAATTACACTAAAATGTTTATCATGTCAGAATATCTTTTTGTTCCCTAGAAACCATTTAATAAAACATATATTAATACTTTTAATGTGTAGTTGATAATATTGAAATCTACATTTCATAAGTTATAATGGAATAGAAAATAATATTGATTAATATGGCTTCTAAACTTTTGAACAGTAGTATATAAATCATTTTTTGGCCATTGGATTATCACCTCATTTGCTTCCCCTGTGTCAGAAATCACCAGCCACCAATGGAAGAGATAAAGAAAACATGAGAGTTTAGTTGCTGATGAAGATTAGCAGAAGTAGCACTATCAGGAGAATAGACATGATAATATAAAATATTTTGCATGTGCACTGCTGCAAGTCACCCTCTAACGTCGGAATTAATAATTTAGAAGTTAATAATTTAGAGGTGTGGAGTTTAAACAAAATAATACCACACACACAGGCTAAAAAAGAAGTTCCAGTTTAATGTTTAGGTCTCAAATGCAAAATCAGTATTATTCTGATGAAGATATGATGACAATATAAAATTTTTTATACTTTTTTCCTTTTTTTGTTCTTCTCAATGTTGAGTACAATTACACATTTCCACCACAAAGGTCACCAAATCTTCAAAACTTACATAACGTAGCTTTAAGCGAAAGTTTCCTTTGTCTTTTCATCTGATCTCATTGTTGTTGTGAAGAAACTACAGAGATAAAAAGGAGATCTCTATTTTATTTTGCTTTGGTATAGGCTGACATCAATGTCATTTCATTCTTGGCTGTCTAGGTTAATTTGGGGAAATTACACAGATACACGATATGGCCAAAAGTATGTGGACCCCTAACAATTATTGAGTTCAGATGTTTCATTGCTAACGTGTCATATTAAGCAAATAGTCTTGCAATCTCCATAGACAAACATTAGTAGTAGAATGGGTCAAACTAAAGACCTCAGTGACTCAGTAAATGTGGCAGTGTCATAAGATGCCACCTTTTCACTAGTCAGTCTATGAAATTTCTGCCCTTGTAGATGCACCATGCTCAACTATAAATGCTATCACTGTGAAATGGAAGCATCTAAGAGCAAAAACAACTCATGAAGCGGTAGACAATGAAAAACTTTGTGAGTTTCACAGACTCAGAAAGCGCCGGACTGTCTAGCACCAAAGTATGTTAAATAGCCTATCCTCTGTTGCATCACTCACTACAGAGTTCCAAACTGCCTCAGGAAGCAACATCAGCACAGGAACTGTGCATCAGAAGCTTCATGAAATGGGTTTCCATGGCCAAGGAGCTGCACACAAGACGCAATGCCAAGTGTTGACTGGAGTGTCGTAAGGCATGCTACCTACAGTATGCGTAGTGCTAACAGTAAAGTTTGGTGGAGGAGGCATAATGGTCCTGAGGGAGATTTTAGACAGTAGTTTGGGAAGGCCTTTTCCTTTTCCAGTATGACTGTGCCCCTGTGCACAAAGTGATGACAAAGTTTTGAAGAGTTTAGGGTGGAGAAACTCCAGTGGCCTGCACATAGCCCTGACCTCTGAGATGGGGATTCACTTTTGGGAAGAATTTAAATGCCTGTTGTGAGTCAGGCCTTCTTGTCCAGCATCAGTGCCTGACCTCACAGATGCTCTTTTGACGGAAAAGGCGCACATTCCCACAGACAACATTTGTGGGAAAGCTTCCTAGAAAAGCGGAGCTGCAAAGGGGGGCCAATGCCATATTCATGACTCTGGTTTTGGAAATAGATGTCTAAGGTGTGATGATCAGGTGTCCATACTTTTGGCCATAGAGTTACAGTAAGAACAAGCCAGTCAAACTTCTTACAAATGACCTTCTTACAAAAAAACTAGTCACTGTCCAACTCTGGTTAGTACTAAAATATAGCAGTCTTGACTCTACGGAATAGAAATTTACTACTTTCACAACGAACCGAGCTCAGCATGATGGTGTAAACGCTCTATAGGAGTGTGGTGTCTGTCAGGATGACTGTGTGACTACACAGCCATGTCTGCCACAGCCATGAGTAAATCAAAATCCAAAGTGCAGCGACATGTCACAGAAATTCTAGGAGAAAACCTCTCTTTATTAGTCTGACACCACAGCCCTAAAGAATTTATTTCTCGTCAAAGAGGGAGGTTTTATTTCCATTGTAATGAATTTAATTGGCCTGCCTCATTTGCAGCTTTGAACTCGTTTGCTTTTCCACACCAAGTGTAATTTGTTCATGATTTCCTGGAGGATTCCTTTCATGTAATTATGTCTGGCATCACATGCAACACTTGTTTTTCTTGTTTTTTCTTTTCTTTTCTTTTCTTTATTTTACAGGACTGTGCTTCCCCAAATTAACTTAAAGATTCTATACACTACATCTTTCTTGTATTTTTTCCTTATTTTATTTTTCCTGAAGTCCACTTATGATGTTTGCGAGGTTTTATGTAACAGTTATGATTTTTTTTTTTCTTCATTTAATTTAATTTATTTTCAATTTCAGATTTGGTGACCTGTCCAGGGTGTTTCCTGCCTTCCACCCAGTGAGTGCTAAGATAGGTTCCAGCAACCTCCATGAGCCAAGACTGATAAGTGGTTTAGATCGTGTGTGTGTTTGTGTGTGTGTGTGTGTGTGTGTGTGTGTGTGTGTGTGTGTGTGTGTGTGTGAGTGTGTGTGTGTGTGTGTCCTGCAGATTGAAACAGGCTGTTTTGTCACTGTGCCTTTACAACAGATATCATTGCTTTCAGAACAAAACCTTGTATCTCTAAAACAGTAACTTTACAGGAAAAGGAAGAAACATACTTAACTATTAACATAAGTCGATGTAAACTGTTTGGCTCAATAGGCAGATATATGTAAGTGCACTGCACTTGTGACATCAGAGATATATATAAATGCACTGAGTCTTGGGAAATCACAAAAAGCCCAAAGAATTTAGAATGGAGGCAAAAATAGTCCATGATGTGATCCCCTCTAATTGAGTGTTTACATAAACACTTTGATTCTTTTTGTGTTGCCGGCTCTACTATTGATAGACGTATGTCTGGGAACTAGGCCTTTCATAATTATTTAAGCAATAGAACACGAGAGGGAGTGTGTTATCACGAAATAACATCACCGCTGTGATTTGGTTGCAGGAATGAGCCGAAGGCAATAACACATGACCTCGAGTGTTCTATTGCTTTTATAAAACAGTTAAATAAATAAAGTAAGAAATGAATAAATTGGGCCGTGAACATGCCATTTAATGTGTTTTAATGTTAGCAGTTCCTTCTGCACAATTGTAGCTCCTTAACAAGTAGCTTGTTTCTATGTCAGAGTAACGTGCTCTGCTCACTCGCTGCACAGCCCGCAGTTCGTTCTCCAGCTCTTTACACAGACCAACTGACAGTTACTACAATTTAATGTAGTCTCATCTTCAGAGCCTGAACAAATTGACTGTCGGTCAAATGTGATCTTAAAAGTATCTGTTTTCTGTTTGTGTGTAAAATAAGAAGTAAAAACATTCAAATGCGTCTCCTACAGCTATCAAAGTCGTTGCTTAGTGGAGTGATACAGTATTTGTTGTTTTCCACTGTTGTTAGATTTCACAGTCATATTATGCAGCAACAAAAATGTTAATTGGGTGCGTTGATTTGAGGCAAAAAAGTGTAAATAAAAGAAAGCAGGAAGTGCCTTTATTTAGACATGAGACTTGTGAAAAGAAAAAATGTTCTAACTTGGTGATCTAACATGTTTAGACAGCAGTGCCAAGTAACATTTTTTTATTTGTTAGCTCTGTAGCTAATCTAATGTTTTACATGTATGCTGGCAGAATGGGTGCTTTTTGCTTCTGTGTAGATATTTGGATGAGTATGCATGCAGTGTAGTATCAACACTGCATCTAGTGTTAGCTACTCAGTGAACATAATTAGCAAATAAAATGGCTAATCAGCCAATTTGGCCACTTTAAGCTTGTATTTTAATAGTTGTAAACAATGACAAAGAAAAGACAATTAAATCTTTAATCAGAAAGGCATTGTTGATTACAAGCCTAATCTTATTAACAAAATATAGAGGACATCTAAAGGCAGCACATATGTTAAAATGCTGTACTCATCTATTAAAAGAGAAAGGGTAAGAGAATGCACAAATGAAATGAGACATATGATCACTGACCTTCACAAATCATACTACAGCATACTATTCAGTCACATACTTGAAAAAAAAATCAACAATACTTATTAAAGCACAAAAATGGTCTTGGCAAAGAGACAAAATCTGAAATACAGGGGTTCCAGTGGCTGTGTTTATGTTAACTAATGATTTTAATAATTTGGATTGGATGTACATTAAGAAAAGAAGGCACTGCTGTAATATACTAAACTTCTCTTTTAACTCCTTTTGCTAATTTTTAGAGAAAAAATTACTGTTCATTTAGATTACAGGAGGGTAAATTCAAATAGTCAATCAGAGCACAGGACAGACAATTCAACTAGCCAGTCAGATTGCATTATTAGAAATTCAACAGCCATTCAGTCTGTGGAAGGGAAAAAATTCAACTAGCCAAACAAAGCCCAGGATTGACTCCACTAGCCAGAGTGCAGGAGAGAAAATTCTACTTGCCAATCAGACTAAGGAATTGATCATTTGACTAGTCAATAAGATCACCACTAAAATCAAACTATTAAAACTATTAAAATCCAGTTGCAAGACTGACCTATCTAGCATATCAGATTGCAGAACTAGGCAGATCAGATCACAGGAAGAAAAATTCAAGAGGGAAAGAGTGCAAGAGGAAACAGTAATGCACTAATGTACATCATTTGTCCTGTTTCATGTCACTATATGACCAACATTTTCTTGACCAAGAGAATCGAAATATTTTCTATGTGCTGTGCAGCGGGATTCAGCAACAACCAGCAGAAAAACTAAAACTTTCCATTACACAAACTAGTTTAGAAGCATTTAACCACTTCAGTATTTTGTAATATCAGTAATTTACTGAGGCAAACAAATTGTAATCAACACACTCACCACATATACCATGCAAGTGCCAACAGTTGACTGGCTGGTCTTCCTAACATTGGCAAACTAATGGCACCAATTGTGCAATTATTTATAAATAATGCCACATATTCACTCACTGAACCTGCGATCACACACACCTTTCTTTCCTTTAACACCAGTGGCCTATTTTTACATGCTGTTTAGGCTTTCACTGTATCAGGAGTCTTGCTCGAGCACTTTTATTGATTATTGTCGTGTGCCAAGGTGGGGAATTGAACACTGGTTTTCCAGGCGTAGGGCAATGATGTTAACCACTTTACATGGTAAATGAATTAAATAAGTATACAAATAGTTTTAAATACAAGTTACTTTAATAAGTTTAACTTACGTGTTCAACGTGGAGTTAAATTTGAGGCCAATTTTTAAAAGTAGCATTTAATAAGTATTTCAGGTAGGCTGCTGCATGTTTTGAGGGGATAACATGAAGAAGAATAGACATTGCTAGCCAAGAATATTCTTGAAATTGCAGTTAACATTTCTGATATTACTCTAAAAGCATTGAGTGCTTTTGAAAGAATTATACTTACTGGATGTTTTGTACTTTTCAGTGTCACTTGGGTAGAGCCATATAATGTTTGGTTCAGACATTAGCTAACTAATAAACTGCTAGTTTCATACACATTGTTTCCACATATGGGTTAACTGTGTCGTCTGATGGATGCAAAACTTTTGACCAACTTTGCATGATGAGGAAGTGGTAGGGTTCCACTAAAGTGGGGGACTGGAACTCTTTGGAAGTTTTGGAAGCATCTCTGTGTATTGCATTGTGATATTATCATTGTGAAAGTCCTGAAATGATTACCATTATTGACTGTTTGGAAATAAAAACAACAGCAATTGTTGTTTTGGGCTGCTGAAAGTAGGCACTATGTCAAAGTTATAGGCACGTCATCCACTGCTGGATGAAAGTGTACATCCAAAGTCTATATGAGTGAACTTTGCACAGGATTTTCAGCTTGATGTCTGTTGTCCAGAGTCCCCCTTTGAATGGCAGCCACAAGCGATTGCTGGGTTTCCTTGCCCTCTGGCTTTGCCCTTGGCCAGTAAAATAGCACGAATGGTTTAACACTTTAGCACAAAGATGGCTTAGTCTGTCTTGTAGCATGTATGCTAATGCCCTCACAGCTGCTTCACTTCTGATAAAGAGTGCCACATGCATGGGCAACCTATGTAAATGTTTTCAAGGTGGTTTGTGCAAATGATGGAGCGGTGAACAATATGAAACTAAACCGATGGTTTAGCCAGGGGCCGTTGCCAAGCTAGCTGAAACTGCATGAAGTACTGACTGTGATAGCTCCAGTGAGATAAGCTGGATTTCCACTATGCAGGAGCTCGATACCATTTCAGCATCAAAAGTTCATAATGCTTCCACATTCAGACACAAATCGTGCTCAGCATAGCCCAAGCCTTAGATGGCTTAGTGTGGTGTTTATCTCCTAAAACCATGGCCTAAATTTTGAAGCGTAAGCAGAGAACAAATGTCTCATTGTTTTGGGACCAAAGCTTCTAACTCGCTCTCTCATTCTGTGTCAAAACCAAAGATTACTGAGTGCTTTCAAGGTGTTACTGCCCGCCTTTGACAAGACAATGCTGCTGCAAACCAATAACCACGTTTTTGTCCATTCCCTGTATGTAAATGCCATTGTAATAAACGTTTCAACACAGCAACAAGGGAGGGGGAGACGTGAATGTGAACATGTTGTCAGCAAGCTCTGGGTGTTTACTAAAGCGGGGCTTTTGTTGAGAGAGCCAGCCAGCTGATTCTACACTTCAGGCATTTCGAGTGGCACCAGCAATGGAGAGTGGAGCTCTTCTTTGTTCCTCCGAGTTCCTGCAGAGGCAAGCGTCCAGAAAAGGGTAGTTCAGTTCCCTGTCCTGGGTGCACCCTGGCCCTCCTGTATAGCCTTCCAACGCCTTGGTGGTAACCACAGGCAAATGTGAGCATGCCGCGATGGTCCACTCAGAGATCAGGAATTCGCAGTTTATTGTCTAACAGGACACTGAAAGAAAGTTGGGTGTCAACACGCCTTAGAGCCGTCGCTTCTATTTAATTTTGTTTGGCTGGAGCAGAGCAGTGCTGGACTACTGTGAGGTGGAAAAAAGCTTCATTATATTCTGCTCTTCCTTCAGGAGTGGTCTCGGCAGCCATTACAGTTTCACACTCGGTTTATGTGACAAGATCCGAGGGAGAGGTGAGATGTAGACCTCCTATGTGCTGAGCTCCAGGCATGGCTGTAACTGCATGACGTTACCTAGGAAATGGAGCATTCCTGAAAGCCAGGGTTAATTTGTTACCTCTGAGAATCCTGGCATGCTTTTTCGACTATCACACTAGATCCAGAGCTGGTGAATAAACCACTTTCAAGTGCTTTTCAAAACAGGCGTACACCTACGCTACAAACTGTACTGTTTGATGCCACTGCACTTGTATTAAATGGAAGAGCTTTGGTGAACTCCTTCACAAGCTTCACAGATTTAACACTCACTCACTCAATTAAGTGAAATCTATACTTTATAGCCTCTGGGTCCCCAGCTGTTGGTGCCAAAATTGAACAATGTTGACGGTAAAAAGGTGTATATGAATGTGCCAGAGTACCTCTCTGTTGTCACACGACTGCCAGACTAAATGTCTGCATGGGGTTCTCTGACCTTTGAGGCTCCTCTGCTATGTTGCTGGGGGTAGGCAGGGGTCGTGTGATGCAGGAGTATCAATAATGGAAGAAAGGAGCCCCCCCACTGCAGGGCTGCTATGTGGGTCAGGCAAGGCTCTCTGCGGATGCAGAGAGATTGATGAGGAGTGCTGGGGAGGGTGTCTGAGCGTCAGGCCCAGTGCGGTACACTCGCAGTTGGGATCCCTGTGCTTACTCTCCCCTGGCCCCCCTCCAGCACCCCGCAGCATGCCGCTCTTTAAACGACCTTCATGTTTTCCTTGTTTCTTTCCTTGAAAAAAAAAAAAAACCCTCCCTGGAAAGATGATCACGCTCAGTCTCTGTGGCTTATACTTTTGTGCTTCCCCACACACCACAGCCTTACCTCTGTGTTTGTCTGAAGGATGTGGGTGCACTGGTGGGAATCACAAGGAGGAGTGGTGAGAGGAGTTTGTGATGATGAGATCACTGTCTCAGAAGGGCCTGACACTAAGTAGTCTTAGTCCTAACTGCTCCAGAATACACACACACATTTTCTAAGCTGCTTCTCCCTCAGGGTCACAGGGGGTACTGGAGCCTATCCCAGCGGTCATCGCGCAGGGGGGCAGGATACACCCTGGCCAGGTCGCCAGTCCATCGCAGGGCAGACAGACAGACATACACAATCACTCACACACTCACAGGGGCATGGTAACATGTCCAATTGGCCTGACTGCATGTCTTTGGACTATGGGAGGAAACCGGAGAACCTAGAGGAAACCCACGCAAATACAGGGAGAACATGCAAACTCCACACAGAGAGGACCCTGGTCACCTGGGGAATCAAACCCAGGCCCTCCATGCTGTGAGGCGACAGCGCTACCCACAGCCCCACCACGCAGCCCTGCTCCAAAATAATGCGTCAGAATATGGTGATAGGTGGCATGAAGACCAAAATTTATTTTGAATGATAGGAGTCAAATCTTGCTTCATCACACCTCTGCAGTTGTTTCTTTTGCAAGAGTTGTATTTTAAACATATTTCCCCTCTCCACAAAAAGAGGGATAAATGCTTCTGGTGTAGTACATCCTATCATACAAATTGTGCCTCATTCATAAATCATTCTTCAGAAGAATTTTTTTTCTTAAAACTCACTTGAGCAATTTTTACAAAGACTCTGACATTGATAAATGTTTTTTTTTTTTATTTGGAATTTGTTCAAAGGTAAGAAGAGAATCTACACACACTCTAGAACACAAAGTTGTAAACAATTCTGAGGATTAAGAACACGTCATGAATCAGATAAAGACTTTTTCATAAGACCTTTCTCGAGAATAAGTTTAAGAAAAAAACGTGAGAAGATATTTGTGAATGAGGCCCATTTTTGCTTGGAAATCAATGATATGTGTTGGATATTGTAGCAGGCCCGTATTCATGGGATCCACAGCTGCATTACTTTCTCTTTGTCTTTTGTGAAGGATTGTGGAAACATCTTGTTTGGATATTGCCAAATGACTGCTAACTGAAGATGCATACCTGTTGCAATACATCTTTGGACAATTGCCTGTTGCCCGATAATACAGCACTCCGCAAAAGTCAGACAACCCTTCATTTTTTAAATTTCCAGTTAAGCCAGGCCTTAAAATCCAACCACACTAATGCTCTTGTGGCTGAATGGAAGCATTTTCACACAGCCGTCTTCAAACATCTACATTAAAGCCTTCTTTGGACAGCTGTTACAGCAGCAGAGGGGTACCAACTCCAAATTAATAGTCTTCAAATGAGATTCAATGTGTGGATGTGATGTTTCCACAGTGTCCACATACTTCTAGCCAGAGTATAATAATGTCTGAATATTGTACACAGGAAGATACTTGTTCTGTTCTGACCAGAGTTCCATTCCATCCAAGTTTCAATTCAGACAGCAGGCTGTGTTTGTATGCTACCTAAACCCATGTGTGCTACATGAAGCAACAGTCTGTGCAGACCACTGTGACTCAGATTAATATTTGCTGTCATCATGTCAGTATGGTCTCCGTGCTGTTGTAATTCAGCCAGAATGTTCTTGCACATTTAGGGGCACATTTTTATTGGACTGTACCCAGTTCAGTTTAGGACCCAGACACATTCCATTTCTTAAGCTTTAACAATTGCTAGACTATGTCTAAACTTTAATTAGGCTTGGGATCAGAAATAGGTTTTGTATTAACATATTATTTTAGTAAAATGAACTGCACATTGCTTAACTCTGTTGTAGTGTTTAAGAAAATGTTTTATGTTTTGCATTATTAAAATATGTTCCTGGGAAAGAAACTTCACAGATCACTGCTGATGTAGACTATTTAGAAGAGGAATAATACAAAACAAGGAAAATAACAGTAGCATTAAAGTCTTGTTTGTAATTCTACAGGTAGACCACTGTGTTTATGGTCGGATGCTGTATTAGTTAGCTATAGTCCTTATGTGATAATTGCACACTTGAAATGTGATTGTCCCAAAATAATACAACCAAAATAAGCCCTGCTAATGTGACTTGCTTAAAAACAAGCCATCTTAATGTGCAGTTGAAGTAACACATTGCCTGTGTTGCCCTGCTTTGGGGCTGCTGTAGCACATTTCTGAGACTGCTTTCATTGTCTATGCTTGAGCACACCTCACAGCTTCAGGATGGATAAATGCGTGTGAAACTGCAGAGAAAGTGCCACTCCTCACCTTCTGTTAGTGTGAACAAAGGCCCTTTGGAATGTAACCAATCCATGTCTCTCTGCAGGGGTCTTGAGAAGACAGATGTTTTACCTCCTTGCCTGAATATTGTGGCAAAGGCCTGATGGAGGACAGGATTAGGATCAAACATTGCAATCATGCTGGAAGTTCCTCTCTAGGTTGATGTGCTGGCCAGTGCCATTTTGAGCTGATTCTCCAGCTGTTAAAATGCAAAATTCAGGCTGTATTGGGGTATTACCATCATCTAGTGAGAGTGGGAGGGTATGTAAGTGTATGTTTTTGTGTGCAGTAAGAAACCAAGCTGGTGAAAAACCTGGTAAGTCATCATATTAGTGACATAGTGAGATGATCAGTGTGAAAACAGGCAGGCAGGCGAATAAGCAGAGGCAGCTTGAGACAGATGAGCAGAGAGGAACCGTTCCTGTCTCCACAGAAGGGCAAAGCTGCCCTGATTGATTGGGGTGGCTTCTGAGAAACACCCCAACCTCAGGAGCATCTCTAAGGCATCTGAAGTGCATTCTAATGAATAAAAAGAAAGGAAAAAACGAGAAAAAAAGATGTGTTGAAATGCACATGAGTCAGCAAGTCTCTTCAAACAACAATCCAAAAGCCTGAAGGAGTAGATCAAAATAATCCTCTGCTGTAGGTATGTACCAAAACTTAATTTTGCTACTTAGTAAGTCATCTAGCTAAATTTCCATGCAGTCTCAGCAAGGTGCAAATGTATGCAGTGCTCCTCTCATGTGAAACGTGTGTGACTGCCCTTTGCTTTAATGTGCAACTGTGAGTCACATGTGGTTGTAGTACCACCGTAGGGCTTCTAACCTGAGGAGATCTTATTATAAGTTAAGCATCTCAACTGATGTTAGCACATGTGATATCAGCCACGGGAGTACGGACCTCTACAGGGTCGTGTCCAGAGCTTGACTCTGTACACCTCTAGCTCCGCACAGAGCGCCAACTGTTCTCTACCAAGATCTCATCTCCACAGTTTGTGTGAGGACCTATTGATTCAGAGATGGAACCCTATTGATTTAGCCAGTGGTTTCTCACTCGAAACACCCACGTTCTTTCTGTCTCATTAGAATGCACCAGTATTACGGAGATACTCTTGAAAAGGTTAGCATTTACAGTCAGAAGCATGTTATGATTGTCGTCTTTGTTTTTGCCTTCTTTCAGGTTACAGTTTAATTTCAGTTCTGGATTGGCTTCAAGCTCTGCTCCATTCTGGATGCAGTAGCTGTGGCATCCTAAGGGGCGTCTCCTCTTTTGGAAACCGTAGCTTAATTTGGGGATGTAGAATCTGAGTGTGTTGAGGAAAAATCAGAAATGAAATGAGAGTTGTTTGTTTTTCATTGCTTGTTAGTATGTGCACCCCTGACACACATGTATGCACATACACATGTACTACACATGTACACACATGTACTGATGCACACATTTAATCACAGCAGTTTTCTCAAACCAATCCTGAAGTGTAAAAATTGGCCCATTCCTGACTATTCCTCCACTCTGCATGTCTTTTTTTGCCTTTGTGGGGTCGGGCCTGCGAAATACTGTTTTTCTTTCTCTTTCTCCCAGGGGAACTGGAGGGAGGCTTGCTTGTTTAATAGATGCTTCCACGTCGAATCGGCCTTCCCTCCCTTTGAACATGCTTCAAACAATAGCAAGGATAGACACAGTGTGTGTTTTGTTCACTGCCAGCCATGTGGATGGCACATGCTAATGGTATGAAGCAGAGGAGCTACACTGAAGGTTTTTTGAAAGGATGGGCCCAGTAGCTGCTGGTCATTTCCCAGAGTTGGGGAAGGGAGGGAGGGGGGCTTTGATCTGGAAAGGAGGGTGGTGTATGCATTGTGAGGAAAAAGGGGAGGATGGAAATGCTTCAGACACTAGCAATGTTCTTGACAGTAGCCACATGAAAAGGGCCTTTGTGGCTTCACGCTTAGTCCTGTGCAGATGGACAGCTTCCCTTTGCTGTAAAATAATCACAAAAAGCCTCCTCCTGTCCAGATGTGGTGGTTCAGAATTAGCTTTGTAGAGGAAAGAATAGATAGGAACTTTACTTTTACTACATCAACAACTGGGTCTTTCCACCCACAGTATTTATTGATCTATAAAAGGCAGTTTAGACAGTCAGTGGGTAGACATTCACTTTGCATGGTGTACAAAACTTAAATTTACAAAAGAGATGAAACTGGAGTAAGTTGTTTTGTATGTTCAAGTAATTCCAGTTCTGCTCTGTGATACATAATAAGGGAAGCTTGCTGGTTTACTCATGTTTATTATGCATGTCTGGCCAAACATTTAGCTTCTCCTTTTAACTTAATGTGGAATGCTTACTAGATATTTTTTTCTCAGCTGTATTTACCACAGCATGGCCTAGAAATAATTCCAGCAGTAATAACACTAGAAGTTTGTGCATGAGCATCACAGTTCTGTGTCGATTGATCCACTCTGCAGTGGTGATGCCTTGGGGGTTGGAGTGGAGGTGTGATATTACTGCCATAGCTGAGACTAAAGCTGACAGTCTAATAATAATAACCCCAAATGTCCCCCATTATGGTTCCACATTCCCCAGTCTTTATATAATACCGGTAGCAATGGAGCATCTCATTGCCTTGCCTTTCCCTTATGAAAAATTGCCTGGCTTAAACACTTCCTCCTCCCCTCTCATTGCACAGTCACAGAAGCGTATCGTTATCAGGGCCTTGTACAGGCTTTTGCCTCCCTGAGCCAAGATAATTGACTGTGTGGCTCAGCTGCTTAATGGGAAGTGAAGCAGTTGAGGTACTTACCCATGTGAATCTGCAAAAAACAATGTTATGCATGATAGTGGGGTTGTCCTGCTCTGTGACTCCAAAGGTGGGGCAGAGGGGCAAGAGAGGGGCTAGAAAAAGAAACAAAGTAAATGAACAAGGTAAAATAAAATACAGTGGCTTTTTTTCCCATGAGTCTTTGCTTATGGGACGCTAATAAACCCGCTGCGCCATTGTTAGGTAGAGTTTTCCCTGGGAGTTTCATCCATCGGTTCTCTCCAGCCTGCCATGTATATTGGTAGTCCATGACTGTCCCTGCTTCCTTGCACTTCAAAGGCATGCGTCCAGTTCTTTCCTTCGTCTTCACATTTGCATTAGCTGCCACCACTATGAGCCCTCAACAGTTCTGCAGTGTGCCACGGCGTATGAGGGACGCCTGGAGAGTCAGCAGTTTACTGTTTGACATTTAGCGGCGGATTAGTGAATTTCACGCAGCCTGTCCTCTCACTCGTAATTAGCGCAGTGAGGTATTGCACTTCACCACGGAGGCGTGCATGTGGCATCAAGGCGGAGATCATTAATGAACACCTGGAGATGAACAGCTTGTGGCGGCTGGTTGGTGTGACCCTGAGTGGGGAGCAGGCCGGCTTCCTGAGCCCGAAGGAGGTGACTGATGGTGGGGGAGGATTTGTCAGATCTAGGGCATTCCCAGGAGCTGCAGTTTGTCTCCACTGACAACCTGTGCTCACCTGACGGGCCACTCATCCACCGCGTGTGGTAATGTGAATGCGCCGTACGGCAGTTGTTGCCCTCTACCACCAGCCCCCCTCCAGATGTCCTTTGTAGAGTCTCCTTGATTCTGGTTTTAAATATGTTCAGTGATAGAGATCCTCTCTCTTGGGTTCCCTTCTCCTCTTCGTTCCTTTCATTAATTCTGTTCTCCTCTTCTCTCCTCTCTTGTTGGAGCTTATGTATGCCAAATGAGTTTGGAACAGTTGTTTTGGATGCTTAATTGCTCAGGAAATGTGTAATGATGACCATATAAAAGCACAGAAATGCACAGCAATGCCATTTCTCATTAACCCAAAAGAACTGCACACATCTCCTCATGCCTTCATATGAATCCAAGACGGAAATCAGAACCATTCTACCACAATTCTAATGGTAGAGTCTGTCAATTAGACCTGGATGAGTCCTTCATAATGGCAAGGGAACAAAGGAGAAAGAGATAATATCAATGGCAGATGGATCCAACAGGATGCATATGGGGGGAGGACTGTTGAGAACGGTAAGATTTTGGCCCAGGCTGACATCCTCTGGAACAGAGCGGTGGTCATGTGCCCTGCTCTTCACAACAATGGAGTGACGTGATCTGTTGAGATATGCTCTATGGCCTTCCTATATTATGTCTGTGTGTCTGGGAAGTTGTCCATCAACCCACTGCACTATCTGTCCATTTCATTGCACCTACTTTTTATGTACATCATACGAGTGTAGGTGGGAATCCTGTCATGTTTGTTGATGTTGATTTTAGTGAGTGCGCAAAGAAACGTGCAAAGAAGTGGAGTGGAACTTTCAGTTCTCAACAGAACGTGAATGATGCAGTTCAGATTGCTCGCTCTAAACTGTTGCAGTGTTTATCATTTGTGTAGGTAACTGTCTTGACCAAAGATTGAATGGCATGAAATGAAAACTCCACTCTGTACTGACTTTTCAACCACATGTTGCCTCAATATGGGTTTTACAGGTGGCAGAGAGTGAAGCCTTAGCCACTGCGCTCGTACAATGGACCTCTCTGTAGGCTGGCCAACCACAAGGAGCTCATTACAGAGGAGCATCTCAGGTTCTGCTGCTGGAGAAAAGTGGGCTGAAAACTAATTGCAGCAGACTGCTTGTGAGGTTTCCTCTTTTTTGTGCGCTGTCTGGTTTTATCCAGACCGCTTGGCAGCGTTTACACAAACACGGTGTACAACTGGGAAGGGAAGAATTGAGTGTTTAGGTTTGGAGGCTGAAGCTAGCGCTCTGTATATTGGATTACACTGAGCCTCCAGCTAACCTTGTACAGCACTTGACAAACCTTTTCTTGCGCTTTCTCTTTTTCTCTTTCTCTCTTGCTCTGTCATTCTTTCTCCTATACATTACACACTTCTCAAATTAATGTATTTTTTTACAAACATAAACTCCATAATCTTTAAGTTAGTCTATTTGCCTTTAATTCTGTGTGCATTTGAATATTGTCTTACAACGATTAAGCAATGTCAGTCTGCTGGGACGACAGTGTCCCTGTTGCGGCAGCCATGTTTACCAGTCTCCACCTCAGGCTCTTCCCCACAGAGAGCTGCATGCCAGCAGGGGTGCAGCACACCAAATCCCTCTTGACCCTGGAGCTAGCTGTAAACAACCTGCGGGCAGCATCCTTCTACCCCAGTCTCCTTCTCTGGGCCTTCTCTGTCTCTATTGCTCCTCTAATGTGTACCACCAGACAAGCTTCAGCACCAGGTTTCATGTCTCCCTTCTTTGTTTTAACAGTGCCACCTTTGCGGTCATTATTTGAAGGTAATCTAACATTATTTTATTATACTTTCTCCAGCAGAATAATGACATATATTTGTTGGTGAATTACTCCATCTCTGTAATCTGTCACAGAGTACACATGATTCAGTTATCCAGGCCATTACATGCCTCATTTCTGCTTTTTATCATCTGCTAGACCAGGCTGGTGTCCCTGGAGCTGTGTTGCGCTTGCATGGACTCACTCTGCTCAAGCTGGAGTAGTGATGCTATTCCTCACTTCCTCTTCCTCCTGACCCCACCTGGTCCTGGATTCTGCTTCTTGAGCTGTACTGGTGCCTGTCTGGGCTGGATGAGGGCTAATTGAAAGTGAAGGCTGCTCAGGCACTGATATAGACTGACAGCACTGTTTGGCCAGAGGTGGGCATGCTGCTCCCATGCTGGGAGTTTGCGCAGCGCAGGAGAAAGTTCAGCACGGTAATAAACACAAGGCCTTGCTGAGATTACCCTGGCCTTTGGCCAAATGCAGCAAGATGAGTTCATGAAAAAAAGAAGCAGAAATTGAGACTCCTCTGTTTTTGCATATTCCAGCTAGTGACAAGAGGACAGGTTGTTTTATTTGTTGTAGCAAGCTGCTAAGCCTTGACCCCCATCATTTTTAGATCAAAGGTCAAGGCAACATCTGAGCCAAGGGTCCTGTGGATGCCCATATAGCATGACACCAGCTTTAAAGCGCCCTGTAACAAAAGTGCATTTCAGCCTCTGATGTAATGAGCTCTGATTTTGTCATCTCACGTGGCGCAGATAGGTTAATCATTTTCATTAACACAGACTCCTCCAAGAGGCCTTCTTGCCACAGAGCTGTCTGCTGTGTGCTAGCTTGGCGCATGCTCAGGTCCTGAACCCTCACTCATGTCTGCCCAGTTCCCAGGAAGTCTGAGTCGATGTGTGGCGACAGGCTGGGACCCCCCAGCCCAGCCTGAGTGGACGGTTGTGATTACTGCTGACAATAATTTATGGGTCCAGCTGATTGAAAACACGAGAGGTGGCGAGGGGTGGCCAGGCACCACCTTAAGATACAAAGCTGGAGCCACAGCTGCTGCTGGGAGAAGCACTGCTGCCAAGTGCTGCATGCCTTCTGCTGCCTGCAGTAAAAGCTGGGCTTGTGCTCCATGTTCCCTTTCTCATTTCTGTCTTACATACATGTACACACACACACACACACACACATTGATTACACAAACTGGCACACAATCACAGTGAAACATAACAACATACCATATTTATTGTCTCCGTCTCATATCTGTTTCCGATCCTAGATCTTTCCTTGAGTCCTTGAGCATTTTCATTCCAAACTTTAACCAAGCCTGAAATGCACACCCCCCAAATCAAAATTATGAAATCTGTTAATGACAAAGAAAGAGAAGTTTGATAGTGGATAGGCAATCTGCGTTTGTCCTCGTCTTGATGCAATCGCTCTGATCCTCCCGTAGCTGCCTACTTGGAGCTCTTCATCCTAATCCCCAATCCCTACCACTCATGATCTGCGCTGAACACAAGCCCACACCATTGTTTACATCTTCATCCTGGTCTCCCTCCGAGGGAGAATCACGTGGGTTTGAACAATGCCTTTGTAAATCCAACCCCATGTTGACACATTACTCAAAATATTGTTCTAGATTGCACAGAACCTTATAGGAATCTCTTATTGTCTGCGAGTGACAACAGAAAGACCACTTCCTTTACATCTGGTGTAGTTGCTCCCACAACTCAATATTAATCATCAATATTTGAAAAAACAACAACAGATGCATACTGTTGTTTAGAGGTGAACTTCCAAAATGTAGTTTGAGGATTTTTAGGGCTGGCCCAAATAATTCAACTACTCTCTACTCAACTACTTGAGAATGAGTTAATTACGAGGGCATTTAGTTCTGCATTACATATTTGAAGCTTTGCCTTTTTTTCCTTTTTTCAAGCTGAAGAAATTGTAGACTAAATTACAGCATGTATCATAAGGGCTTTAAATAGAATAAAAATAAATAAATTCGACTGTAACTGAGCTCAACTTGGTCTGTGAGCTGCCTTTACTGCTGTTTTCCATGACAAAAAAACCCAGTGAACTAGCCAAATAAAATAACTCTGTAAAATAAATACAAACTACTATAAAATGATAAAATAAATAAATACAGTTGAATAACTTAAGCGAACTAAAACTAAAATTGTGATGGTCATAAAAAACGACTGTTCTAATTTGCTTTGAACATGCGGTTGTTTCAGGCTTGTGCTTAGGTTCCATGTGACTCATAAAAGCTGTATTTGAATGAGAAGGCTACATTTGTGGCTTCTATAGGAAACCACAGTATAAGCAACTAGGCTTCAGCCTAACTATTCATGCACTGTTCCTGATTACTGGATATATTCTGAACGGCATTAAGTGAACATAAGTTTAAGGTGAATTATTAATTGTAAATAATATTGTTTTACGGGTGATTTTGGGAACTCATTCAGTGCTCAGTCAGAAGTGATTATTTGAAGTCTGTGAAATGCTGTTCTAATGATTTTACTGTTGTAGCAGTGGAAGTATATATATATATATATATAGACACGTATATATAAATCCTTTAAATATCTGATTATCATTACACTTTTCACAATTATGTACTAATAAATGATCAAATGTGGAACTACAGGCAAGCCAATCTACTCTAGATGCTGTATACAAAAAGTGATGATATGAAGACAAGTTCATATGACAGATACGACACGAGCGCGAGTTGCTTATTCTCCTGAGGTCCCGCTGTTTCATGAAGTGCAAAATGCATGATAAATGGCTTTTGTTTGGCAGCGCAGGCTATTCCAGGGTTTGAATTGTAGCCAGTGTTTGAGCGTTTGCTGTATGTTGGCGGTGAAAGTTGTTTACATTGGAAGCACACTGTCTTGCACAGCTCAGTCAAACCCATGATGACACCTAGCTGAGAAAAAGTTCTGAAATTCAAAGCACTACATCAAAGCTGTAGTTAGCAGCCCACTGACAAAAGCATACTCACGGTACGATACAGGTTCAGTGCAGTGTCAAAATCAATAGGAGTGCAAGACAGTGTGCTGTGTGGGTGTGTGTGTGAGAAGGCTGGGTTGAATGTAGGATTGTGGGATGCTCTTCGGTAAGCTGGGATCTCCGGCAGATTGTCAGATAACGTCTCCATTTCAAGGGAACAGGGATTTTCATAAATATTTACACATCCCATATTGTCTACAAATAGAGCCATTCCGTGGGAGTCTTGGCAAAAAGAAAGGAGTAAAGAATTTTACATAGGTAAAATAATTGAATAATAATTAAAATATTATTATTGCAGTAAATGTACATTATTATTGTTATTATTATTATTATTATAGTATGCCCACTATTTTAGTTCCACCTGAATCCAGTAATTGCAGTCCTGATCGAGCCATACCAGTAATGTTTTCTGTTGTAGACCAAATATAAAATCTACTATCTACTATTTCTGCTTTTTTCTGTCTATTCATTAATTTATAGTGGATGATAAAATGTACACAAGTTTTTTTATAGTGTATTTATTCAAATATTTAGGTGCTTAAGGAAGCACTTGTATAGTCTGTCGCCCAAATAAAGCTGACCTAAACTGTATGGTACCTTACAGGAGCATTGGTATTCTGCTGAGTGCTCACACAAAGAACACTAAACGCACTAAAAAGCATTAAAATCCAGAAAACATTCTGCTCTTTTCAGATCTGAAATCTCTAGCAGCTTTAGCTAAGCTATTGTTTAGCAGCCTACATGCAAATTATAGACATGTAGCCATATCTATGCAGACACAAGCCCACTTTCTTTGCATTTTAGATTGTAGCAACTGTGTTGGCCTTCAAAAATTTTGAGTCACGTTTATTTACAAGATTTTGTTTCAGGTGCATCTATAAAATGATTCTAACATGCTAGTATTGTACATCTTCACATGTTTCAACTAATTTGTAAGAAAACTATTTTAGATTTGCGCAGGCTACAAAGCTGTAGATGAGTCCATAATTATTGGGAAACTGGTATAACAGTAAACAGTGAAATAAAACATCTAATAAAACATTACAAGAAAATGAACATCCAGAATGCCTTGAATTTGAAAAGTGGTGAACAAAACTTGTGACAAATACCTCATCAGACATAAAAATATGTGGCGTAAAAAGGAGTAAATCTAATAGATTTTCCAATTTCTGTAACTTGTGCTGTTTGAAGCAGTCATGAACACTAGAAATTTACTTAAGGTCAGATTAATATTAGAGTCAAACACAGTATGAACACTGTGTTTTGTTTCTTATGTAAGTGCATATTATTGACTGATGTTTCACTCTTTCACTGATTGTTTGCATATATTCAGGATTGCTCTTGCAATTTTGCATTCCTTATACAAAATGTCATCAATACTGTTTCTTACAAAGTCAGCTACTCCGCTTACGATAATGAGGCTGATTCGTACACGAAAACAGTGCTTTGTTACGTCACCGATGCTGCTAGTCGGCAAGGCTTTGCGAGGACAAATGGCGAGTAAGTGGGCCATTCACAAGGGGATATCCCCAAGCTGCATGCCTGAGATGAGAGATGGCGCACTTTAATCCCTCCTTACAGTGCAACTCTCTTGTGGCCTGGAGCAATATCACCCACTTCCTCCCATTTTGCACACACAAAAAAAGATTGCATAAAACTGTCTGTCTGACACCTGAGGAAGGAGTGAGCTATGCGGCAGCACAATACCTTCATCACTGCGTAGTTAAGATGATAGAGTCTTATGACACTTTATATTGTGTCATTTCACAATCTCGATTTTGTAATTAACAACAGCTACTGGATGGGTCAAATGTTAGAATTTCCATCATGCCCTAAATTCTGCCCAATTAGGTAGCTTGAGTAATATCCATGGGGACTTGAAAAAGGAGCCCATTTCTTGGCTTGAATACCTACCAGGCTTTCTTCTTCTAATCTCCCGTGATTAGCCTTTGCCACTGGGTCCAGGTCATTAATCCCGTCCCCCTTACATTGACTGACAATAATCTCTGCTCACTGGGCAGGGCAAGCTGGCTCCATTCGTCACTCTGTCACCCGGTGGCTCTCGCAAGGGAGAGGACAAGGACCATTTATCTAGTGAATGTGCTGGAGAAACTGCAGGGCTGGCAGAAATAAGGGGGAAAAACAGGTTCACAATAGGATGTGGCAGATGTAGTGTGCTGTGGTTTTCTCTTGTTTTTGGTTGCATAAAGTTTCTAATGTAAGTAAGGTATAAATGGAATATGACAGCTTTCTTACTGTGTTAGGACAGTCTACTGCAGGTCAAAAGCCACCCTGCTGGGGTCAATATGATATAGATCAGTGGGTATTGATGCTCAGGTGCTCTTATGCTCACTCAGTCTTGTGCATTAAATCTGTCTACAACACTCAATTTACTCAGAAGAGTGGAAGGAGACGTGCAATTGGACATCTGATGTCTCTTTCTCAATCTCTCTCCCTCGCGTTCTTTCTCCCCATTTGCCACCTGCAGCCACAGAGGCGAGGCAGCTTTTCAGATGAATAAATTTGTATATTTTACAGCGCACCCCTCCACAGCAGTGTGGATCCTCTAGAGGCCTCTTTCTCTTCCCGTGCCTCCCAAGTTCGCCCTGCACCCTGTGGAGTCATTAGTCTCCTTGCCGTATTGAATCTTTAATCATCTGTGTGCTGGGGAGATAAAAGAGGGGGGAGCGTTGCGTTGCGAAATCCGAGTTCAGCCGTGCCTCACTTTTTCTGTGCTTTGAAGTGTGCGCACCACTGTTTGGGTTGAACCGCTGCATAGCCCCATTTGCTTTGAATCCTCTGGCTAGGGGAGAGAATTGGAGTCCAGCCTGCAGCCTGGTACAGTCGCTGCTCAGAGTGGTGCGTTCCCAAAGGTGTGCTGCTGGCTTGTGTGGGCTTGCAAATTTGTATTTTTTTTCGTACTGCTCCTCCCCTGGTGACGGTGATTTGTCCACAGACAGACATCAGCAGCGGCTCTCCAAAAGCAGCCATGGCTGTGGCCGACGCTCTCCTCTGCCCAGATACTGGATATTGTAGGCAGCTCAAACAGTTGTTGCTCGGAAGAGTGGAAATGTTGGAGCACAGCTGGTCTGAGAGCAGCCTGCTGTCTTGTTAAGCGAAGAGGCCCTGGTAACAATCATGCACATGTACAATAGCAGACTTAAAAAAAGATGTAGTGACTGATGCAATAACTCAGGCTGCAGGGATCAGCCGCACCAGATGCTAAAGATTTATACTGGACAAAAGTAGCTTGGAGCACTATTACTGTAAATATGCCCCGATGACCTCTCTGACCCTCCCATATCAGCATCCTCAAAAGTTTTTTGCACATAGGGCTGCACACAGGGCTGGATATCATGCAAAATTTTTGTGACACAATACCTATACTTACAGGTACTGTAGGGCTGAAATGATCTGAAATTTTAGCTAATGATTAATTGCAATACACTTAATTGCAATTAACAAGTTCATTGTTTTTCTTGTTCATTATTTGCGACTTATAAAATAGGAGCTGAAAGTGGCCAAATTGCCTGATAAACCATCTTTCTTGCTACCTGTGTTTACTTAGTAGCTGACACTGCATGTATTGTCAATACACCACACTGTGCACATTCACACAAATGTCTACAGTTAGAGAGACTTATGAGTAGAGTTTGCTGAAGCTACATGTTCTTCAGGAGAGTGAAAATAAAGGCAAAAAACTGCCAGCGTACATGCTGAAAATTAATCAGCTGCACGGATAACAAATAAACAAACGTTACTCAGCCCTGCACACAAAACGTGTTAGAGCACCAATTTAGATTTTTTTCTTAAGTTTTGTTTTTACATGATGCCCTATGGTATCTCAATTAATGCATTTACTACTTTCTTTTATCTACATTAATCTTCTTCAGCCCTACCCACCCAGTTTACATTTTTTTTTTTTCGCAGCATAATATGACTGTCAAATTTTAACGATGTGGAACGTGGAAAATGCTTGCGGTCAGCTTCATTCATTGTAAACCTTAATTGTACATTTATAAAAATCTAAAATTGCATCATCTGAAAAAATTGCGGTCAGGCAATTATGTAATAATTGTGACTGGCCTATAATACAGATTCATCAATGACACATTTCTGATTACTTCTTTTAAATTACAAACCTAAAATAGGTGATGTTTAAACCAGAAAAGAGTCTAAGGTACTGGAAGTGGTCATATTTCCTGACTGCAGGTTTCAGACAAATCAAGAAGTGCTGACATAACACACGTTATCACGATATTTCAGTACATTTTCATGACACACAACTTGCGTCAGGATATGAATATATGCACTAAATCCAGTTCAACAGAAGTAAATTTGCACTTTTTGTAATGAAACACACAGTATTTTAAAAAGTGCTAACAATGTCCACAGCATGCTCAGAAATGTGAGGTAATATAATGTGATGTCATTTATCATAACAACGCATATAGTCATACTGCCCACCCCTACTGCAGACAGAAAGTTTATACAACCAAACAGCAGTCTGGATTTTAGAACAAGCATGCTTTATTTAATCACCAATGCTAATAAGACAGACTTGCTAGGTGCAGAAATAGGGTTTTAAATCAAATGGAATTCTGTATACTCAGTAGTATTGAATTAATTCGGTAGGTCCCGTAAACATGTTGAGCTTAAACCCATACTAACGTAACAGGGGTCATTAAAAAGTCAATCTTCCAAAAAAAAACTTTCACCTCTTAACAATTTTTTGGATTTTCTGAAATGATTAGTTGTGCCATTACTACTTTCGGTCTATTTTCTTTTGACATCAATGAAAAATAAAGGAAGACTTTAAAATCTAAGACTAAAAAATAACTTTATTGTATGAAACTGTACAAAAGTGTTAATACTTGCCAGTGAAGTGTAACATCACAGTAAACGCTAGTAATGCTACTAACTGCAGCAACTCCTCAGACCCAGAAGCATTGCAAGGCCAGGTCTGATCTCTTAACAAGAATACACATTTGGGGACAACTTGGTAATCTCTACAACCAGCCCTCACATTCTTTTACTTCATGCTCTTTTAATGTCTAGAGTACAATCGAAATCACAAGCAAAAGCTAGCTTGTGAGAACGTTTTTCCATTGTAACATTGTCCATTGTAATATGTTTTCTGCAAATGCGACACGCATCTGCATGCTTAATTAGAGTTTTTGGGGGAACTTTTCAGCCACTTATGATACATCCATGTGTTAACAACAGGCTTGTCTGTCCGACAGTGTTGACGAACACTTCTGCGAGCCTCACTTGGAGCTCCACGTCCACTGTAGTGCTGCATTGGTTTAGAAATTTCACACTCAGTTTGTTCCTTCCCTAATAAGTCTTCATTCCCATCCACATATAGCCCCAAATTCTGATGCTCAAAAATGCAATCAGTAACATGAGCATGCCTGGAAGCCCCCTGTATTCACTGAGTACTCTGTTTGTTGCAGTAATTAAGCAGTGCCAGTAGCAAGTCTCTACTTGACATGCCAAAATGCTTGCACACTCTTGAGACATGCCGAAGCACAAATTTTTTTTTATTATCTTAACGGCGCATATTTACTGGTGTTATCACACTGATGGAACTCAAAACACACATCTGCGCAAGCACACACTTGCAACTACACACCCTTGGATGCACAGTTCCTGCCTCACAGCAAGGTTACAGGTCAGTGACAAACAATGATAAGGTGTGCCAGTGCAGAATCTGTGCCAGGAGAACAATGGCCATATAGCAGGCTGCACCATGTGAACAGTCCACACACCAATCTGTAGTCCATACACACACACACTGCTTAGTACAATAGGAGGCGTGAGGTCAAGAGCTGGGAAAAAGAGAGGGAATTCCCAGCATGCTGGAGCAAATCTAGAGCTGCTGATTTTGAGTGTGTTGTGCCACTCACAGAAAATGTGTCTACAGCTTGTTTCAAATTTATGAAGTCATTACAAACATTCCATTCATGTTTAAGTAGAGCTGGGTGATATAATACCAGCCAAATATGATACAAAATGCAATACATAATATGATCCAAAGAAAAAACATTCCAGATGTATCACAGACATTTTTAGTCATTGTTTACCCTATAATTTGTTAAAAAAACAGTAGTAGTTAATAAAAAGAAAAGTGTGGGCGATTGATAATGACATTTTTATTCATATTTGCTTTATTTTTAATTTAATTTTAAAAGTTAAAGTTAAAAAAAAAAACAGAACACTGCAGTCTACAAACGCATAACTCACAACTACAAACTAAACCACATTTGTGAAAGTGAAACTAACTTAAGTGTACAAATAACAAAGGTCATATAGCTCTTAACAACAGTCTTCAAAAGATACTCACTTTATTCATGCACAAAAAAGAAGACTAAAAGCTGATGAATGAACCTGAAGGATCTGTGCAGCAATGTCCAACATAGCCTATTATACAAATATTATTATTACATTTAACCCTATTCTAGCATAAAATTGACCCACAGGATGTTAGAAATGTTACACTCACAGCCTTGAATGCAGTATCGGTTTCACCCATGCATACACACACCATGTAAAAGTAAATTCATATTCTCCTACTGATGATAAATTGCCATGTTGATCTTTTATAAGCAGCTGTTTTAAGTTGAGATTGGGGGTGGGTGATATGGCTAAATCCCATCAGTGAACACAAGCTTGCCAACACCATCCTAAGAGAAACAGGCCAGACTTTTTAGGCTTTAGGGGCAGCACATAGACACCATATTTTAGTGTATTTTTTCCCTCCTAACTTGGTATTGCTACTTCTTTCATTTTTAACAAAACTTTTTATGCAGTGTAACACAGTTAATAGTCTGGACTTTTGTAGATGAGTATTTGTGGGACCATAAAACTATTAGCTGTTGATCACTGGCCTTCACACGTGTGAATTTGAGGTTGTGGCAGACTTGGGATTCCTTCATTCAAATCATGTTTGTATTTTAACATTGAAAATGTTGTTTGTTTACACTAGGACACTCTTGCCTCTCTGTGTAACCCACTGCACACTGCATTATGATTTAGGCATCCTGTCATTTAGCTAATATTATTTAGCCAAACACGTCTTGATAACATTAAAGGAAACACTTTTTGGAGGGGAAAAAAGCAGAGAGTAAGGAGCTTTGTTATGGTATTCAAAGCTGCATTTGTGGTAAATATAACCTAGTATGTTCAGCTCAATATCAATTCTTTTATAATGTAAAATTGAATCACATCAAGGCGTGACATTCCCTGTAGCTAGAGGTTATTGTGTTTGCGGCCGTGGAGACCCGGCCCCTGTCTCTTGCTGGTCTGTGTGTCAATCCTGTTTCTCTTTAGCGTGTACAATCCCTCTCTCTTTACAGAGAGAGAGAGAGAGAGAGAGAGAGAGAGAGAGAGAGTGAGCATGAGATGCATTTTCAGTCCTTGCTTCTCATACTCGTTGAGCTTCAGCCATGGCATTTCCACTTTTAAGCAGAAATTTAAGTCCTTTTCATCTACACTAGCACATTCACACAGTTCCAAAATCTGTTTAGGGATGCCTGGAGTCAGACTGGGAGGGGGGTATATAAAGAGCTGGAGTGTGATTCGGGCTGCATGTATGAATTAAGCAGTCGTTAAAGAATGGGCGATTTGTTAAAGCTTCTGCTGCTGTATGTGTCTGTGTGTGTCTGCATGCATTTGTATGTACACTCTTAAATCTCTGCAGCAATGGGCCCATACCTGCGTGGGACAGCAACATGCCAAAACGATGCTGGCGGTTCAGTTAAGTCCCTATTTGCCCTCTCTGATAGTCCTAATTTAGCTTCCGAGTTCGATATAGAGCTGCAAATATTTACTTGCGCACACATTAAATGTGTTTGCTTGGGACGGTTCAGCAAACAAACCGCAACGGTATATTAAACGCAATATATGTTCAACAGCGCCTGCAATTATGCACTTCACATAACCGACCCTCCGCCGTGAAAGAACGTCTTTGTGTTGCCAAGCCTTGTTTGCACAGATTGTTATTCTTCCGTCCATGCTGCTCTGATCATGCTATTTTACATTCAGACTATTAATATGTTTGCTACAGACTCAGGCAGCCTTATCTAGTAGAAAAAGGGCTTTTTATTATTAATTGATGTCTAAAATCTGTTAATTTTTCAAACCTTGCATTTTGTATGTTTGTAGTAGTCTGTGCATTTGTTAGACATTTTCAGACATAATTGTTGGGCATAGCATGAGCCTATATTGTTCATGTTAATAAGCCTATACTATCAATGAGTTTTATCTAAAAATATTTCAAATAAAACTTCTTCATGTTGCTCACTTAAGACTGCTATATCTAACTAGGCTAACATAGTGACTGTTCTCTAGCTATACCAAAGTTTCAACAGTAGCCACATTAGTTGTGCAGACAAACAGCTTGGGTAAACTTCATAGAAATTCATTGTTAATGAATGAATACTATGGCATAGTAGCATGGAAGGTCACCAGACCTGATGCCAAGTGTCAGCTAGAGGCATACAAACTCCCTAGCACTGTGCTGTGTACCAGTCGAACTGAGTTCTCTGGAGTAATTGAGCACCGTCCAACACCACTGCTGCAGCAAAGGCTAAACTGCCTATTTGCAAGGTACTTTAACATTTTATTGTACTACGGGAAGAGAATATATGACTGTAGAATTGGAGAGAAATCTAAGAATATGGGCTGGAGTCCTGGGCAGCTTTTGCTTTAACCATTTAAGGAGCAAAACCGTGGCTATTGTTGACATTTAATCTGCTCTTCTTTGTTCATCACTTAATTTCACGGAAAGTCACACATCAGTCATGTTTTTTGTGTAGTGTTGTGTGGTCTTGAGCATGTGTCATCACTGTGAAAAAATCAGTGCATCCAGCAAGGAATGAGGAAGCCTCATGCAGCTTTAAAGGGGGTAAATCAGCAGAGTTAATGGGGCCATCTGCAAATTCTCAGAATGGATCACTAGGATATGCTTGGTTCAAAAGGCTTAAGCTGGAAGGCCAGACTCACCTTTTATGAACAGAGGTGTGACTGAGCAATGGGACAGAGGAACAGGGAGGAGATGGAGTAGTGGTGTGGTGCAAAAATTTAATCAAAGGAAACAGAACCTATAGAAGGAAATTTATAGGAAGTTAGACTGGAAGGAGCTTCAGGCATAGTCATCAAAACTTTACTTGCTTCATATCTCAATTTAATACCCTTCATTTTGGAAGACACTTTGGATGAGTAGGTGTCTATAAACTTTTGGGCATATAGTGTACTATGTCATAGCAAATCCAATTATGTTTTGGGCTCCATAATTAGTTTTTTATTTCAAATATTAAATATATCCTTAAATATCCAATACATTTTTGACCTGATTCCACAGGCATGATGAGCATATTTCATAGGCAAGATAGGCAAAAATGCTTCTGTGTACATACTTATAGCAGACCACTGTAGCACAGACTTCATCGTCTTCAGTGCCCACTGAAGGGCCGTTCCGAGCCAATGTGGAGCCAGGCTGAGCTTTCACCTGTGTAGATAATGAGGTTCCTGCCATTGTGGGATACTTCCTTCCTGCTTGCATTCAACTTTGCCTGTCATCATGCTAGTTCTCCACATCCCTCCGTTCATAGGCCCTGGGCCTGCTCTCTCCACAACCTGTCAGTGCACAGCCGCCGACATCTTGCCCCCATTGTTCCAGCAGCACCCATGCGGATAGGATGAACAAAAAAGTGAGCAGGCACAATAGAAGCAGGCCTTGGGTGACCACAGAACTTTCAAGGTTCTAAGACTATTTTAAACAGAACTGTGACAATTCAGGCCCTTCGCAAAGGAACAGAAGCATTCTTTCCCACTTCAGGATTGTCATCAAACATTGTCCCTCTCAGTTCGAGCCGCCCTGCGGGCAGATTGATTGTGTGGGATTGGAAAGGAAGCTGTAATGAGAATCTGCAAAATAGTATCTGGTCAGACCTTGAGTGCGTACCAGGCATGAAAGCAGTAGCATAAGTTTCATTTCAGCTTTGAGGGGACATACTGCTCATACGACCTGACCCATGGTACTTAATCTCACACTTTGATTTTAATACTTGAAAATGTTGTAATATCAGACAGCCTTTTGTTCATTACCATTTACAATCAACGTAATCTGTTCTCACTAACACAGATCAGTGTAGCTGTTAATCAGAGGACTGAGAGAGCTAGAATGGCTCTTTATTTGCCTCAACAAATCAAATGCCTTTAGAGTGAGACTCATTCAGACATATTAATGTCTGGTTAGCTGCACCAACCAACTCCGGGCAAACAAAATTTCATACCTCCCAACCCTGTCTACACACCGATATAGAAGTAAAGCTTTAGGTGTAGAAGCTTTTTTCTACGTTTAAACAGAGCCAGCGACATAAGCAGCTGCTTACAACCCCATGGCTGCAAAGAGTCCTGTAATTACTGCAGAGTCTTAGGTCATTACTGTAACATTATGTTGTCTAACATGCTTGAGCAAGGGGGAAAAAGGGAACTGGTTAATGATCTCATAAAAGAATGTACACATCTAGAGCCAAAAAACAGAAAAAATGAAGATGATGATAAAAAACCTTAAAGATAAATGTATGCTTTGTTTTGTGTGGTGTTAAAGTCTTGCTATTTATTTTGGTATGTAGTTGGACAAAAAGATGTAGTCAGTCTGGAGTCTGTGTAATAAAGCAGGTTCAATTTTAGATATGTTTACTGACTAAGTATTAGCTTCACAAAAACTAACAGACGCAGACGTGGTTGACTCGTTTTACAAGTTTTCTCTGTTAATCCTGGTTTAGATTCTCAGGCTATGATTAATCTTTGTGTGTGTGCATGTGAAAGCTTGATGTTTATCATTAACAGCCAATTGTGTGAAACATGAGGATGAGTCGCCAAAGAAGGACAAGGAAAAAATACTACTTAAATATGTAGAAAGTATTTGTGATGGTAAAAAAGCAACAGCGTTCCCACTTCCATCTGGTTCAGATTGAAGTAAGCTGAAAATTAGCTGGGTAAGCATGAAATACTGCATCATGAGACAGACTACTGGATCGAGAATGCTGAGGTGTATGTGTCGTTTAAATTGTTATCTTATTACAATCACAAACATCAGCAGTGCACAGTTATAAATATAGCCAGTTATAAATATATTTCATTTAGGTAGCTTGTGGTATTCATTATTAGTATTACTAATTCGTTAATAGTAGCCTCTAATTTTCTAGTGCTTCAATCAGAAAGATGGAGGCTTAACCCAAAAAATCCTACTTAGAGTTTTCTAAAGGCATGAGCTGGTCTTCAGTTTAAGAAAGACTACCTACACTAAACTGCTAGACCTACTAAACTAGCTATTGTTAATAAACTATGCCACAGCATTACTTTTTTTAATTAAGGAGAGAGTTACAGTCAGTGGTAGGTCACAAGCTAGCAGTGTCATACATTATCACAGTAGTCTGCTTAGTTTACTGGTTTAGTTTGGTTTAGTTTAAACCATCTTGTCTTGAAGATTAGAAAAGTGGAGCTGGCCCAGCCTTCTAAAGTAAAGGAACTTGAATGATACTGATGCTGTATATGGACTGCATTTCCTATGAGTCTTGCATGTGCAAGGATATAAATACGTGATGTAAAATCTCAAAGATCTCTGTTTAAGCCATAGCTGTTTAAAAATGATATAGCTTCAAATATCATTTTTGGGCAAATTTAACAACCAAACGCAATCACAACACACTGTTAACCCTGTACATGACCAGTTTTCTACACACTTCTATAGCCTAAGAATAACTCAACTAGTTTCCATTGAAGTCCTTATACTTACTGAAGAATGAGCCAGAGTCTGTAGTAAGACCGGGTTTTTATAGGCAAAGACTGGATTTGTTGAGGGTGACAAATTATCCCCCTCCAAACATTAAGTCCAAACCTCAAAGCTTTTATTACTAAAATAGTAATAAAATAGTGACAATTGGCCCCTCCCACTCCTCCATGTGCTTTCGTTTACCTTTTAGTCCTGTCATGTGCTTTTGGTTTTGGTCTGGTTCATGTTTTACTTTGTTTTTCTTCCTGGTCCTGCCCCCTTGTTTCCAGACCCTACTCTTGATTTTATCCACCTGTGTTCACCACCTGTGTCTTATTAACCCCCTCATTGTCTCTATATCTAAGCCCTGTGTTTTTCCCTAGTTGTTTGCTGGTCTTTGTATTGTTTGAACTATTCTTGTGTGGTGTTTTGTTTATGTTATGTCTGTTCCCCATTCTCTACGTGTTGGCTCTGTGACCCTGGACTGTCTTGACTCTGATATTGGATTTGCCGATAATAAATCTCTCTTCTCTCAGCATTTGCATCAATGCTCCCAAACGTTGCAATTACTCACTTATGTAACTTAAAAATAACTTGGCCACTTTGAATTGCAGTACATGTAGTTATTGAATTTTAGGCCATAGGTTATCATGAGCCTGGAATTTTAAGAGGTTAAACTCATCCAAAATGTTTAAATGTACTGACATTTCAAGAAGAAAATTGACAATGTAAAAAAAGTCTTAGTAGTACATTTCTGGAAGTGTTACACAAAGGATTTCAGAGCATTCCTTGAAATGCCATAGTACTGAAAAGTCTTTCAGACAGCCTTTCAGCTATTCAGGGAGAATCTCAGCAACAAGCAAAAAATATTACCATATAACAGTGTTATCGTAGAAAGGTTTAGGACTTAAAAGATGTTGTTTTCTTTTTGCGCCTCGAGAAGATCAAGTTTAGTTTGAGGGGTTCAGTGGACAACTTTTATAGGTGCTGGTCACCTTTCATCTCCTTTTTCAGGTCCCTCCCGCAGCTTCCTGCGGAGGACTTTGGTACTCCCCCCTCTTGAACATGCAATAGTCCCAAGCCCCCCCCCTTTATTTATTTATTTATTTTACATTTATGTTTCACTGTTTTCATTTCTCTATTTTCCTTTCATATTATTTTATTTGCATATTGATTCACGATTATAAGGCTGTACTTTGTAATTGTTGTAATTTTTAGTTTTTTTTTTTCTTTCTTTGTATTTGTGTTGTAAGACCTGTAAAAAAGCAATAAAAAAAAAAAAAGAAAGGTTTAGGACTGATGCAGATATGTAACATGATATGCTACAGTGTGTAGGACATGGTACATAAATGTCAAGCTGTGCTACTGAACACATGTAAACATTATCACCTCTCAAGTCATGTGATATTTTGACCCATTAATTTCAGACAAGGTAGTGGCTTTTTCCCCAGCTCACAGGCTGCCAAGAGTTTCCACTTTGTGCCACTAATAACCATTAACTCGCATTTATTTTTCTAATATGTAATGGAAAATAGTGCTTCTCCTTTAAAGGTGATGCACACTATTCATTAAGTAAAAAGCTCATATCAAAGTCAAACAACAGTGTGCCTCTTTTCTTAGTCCACACAATGTCAACTCCAAGGACATTTCTGCAGTTACGCTGGAGGAGATCTCAGGACAGCTTAAACTGTGAGAATACTGGGGGCCTGAAAAAGCAAGGCACACCCCGCATGAGCCCTGGATGCCAGCCCCGGGCGACTGCAGTTGGTCAGGCTTATTGGGTTTGGAGCCGACCGTGTCTTGCATTGCTGCTGGCTCGTGCTGAGCCAGCTGTTTGTTTGAGGGGTGAGTGAATTATTTTAATCCTGTGAAACCAGGAGAGTGTTCACTGAAGGAGGAATGGACATTCTTGCTGCGGACATGGGGCCCGTGAAAGAGTTCCCTATGCTGTTGAGCTGTGTGAAATATGGCTGTAAAGGTCCACATTGATCGGCGTGAATCACGGCTGATTAACTCGTCAGGCCTAATTTGCTCTCACATACATTTCCGTGCAGGGACAAATATTGGCAGATCTTCAGTCACAACGGTGGTCTTCCATCTCCAGCAAGGCCTGAGGAAGCCCAAAAAGGAAAAACCTAAGAAGCAGACCCCCCGTCCCCTTTCTCTCCAGGCGTCTCTCTCACTTGTCATTCAGTTATTTTCTATCCTGCTTACCTGAAGAAACAGCCTCGAAAGTTGGTTTGGTCAGCTTCAAGGCCAATATAGCAAAGAAGTCATAGAAGCTTATACCCAACCAGTTTGCACTGTGCATACTGCATACCTAAGTCATCACTTGCATTTGATTGCAGCGTGTTGAGTAATTTCAAATAAACTTATTTGGTTGCTGCCACTGTATGACGTACTGTTATCTATAAAAATACTCAAAAGTATAAACAAAATTAGATTTTAAATATGTCTGCTACCACTGCTTTTAGGTATGCGGTGTAGTTTTGACTTTGGCCATAAGATGTCGGAAACCACATGAGTAAGTCTATTTGAGATTACTTAAGAACTCAAAGCAATTTGTGGCAAGTGTAGGTTTTGTGCATTTTGAGTCATTTGCAGAATGGATACTAGTAGCTATAGAAACCACCCTGTCAGAAACCACCCTGTCATTTATTACATTTCCAATCACAATGGTCATTATGTACCAAGTTATTCATTTTTCAGCATTAGAAACCAAGCAAAAAACATACTTAAACTAAAAATTACATTGAAGCCTCAACATAGCCTATATATCAAATCTGTCCGTATTTAATTTGTCCACTCTTTACTTTTGCACTCTCTACTGCCACTTTAACACTTCCGTTTTTCCAATCTTAAACCAACCAGCTACAGCTGTGTCCACCCAACAAAAGCTGTTCCCACATATCTCACTGACATTATGTTCTCATCTAAAGGGACCCTAACATTGACACAAGCACTACTCAAACTCACCTTAGCTGCCTTGCAAATTTCTTTCTTGTGTACATAAAATGTTTAAAATGGCTTAAGAGAATATTTCTGAGCAGAGTAGATACAACACAGTCCCCTTGCATAAGGAAGAGAAAAACCTGATTAACAGATATACAGAAAATAGGATTCCTAACAACTGTCAACAACATGGTAAACCACCAGAAGTGTCACCATCAGATAAGCAGCACTTATAGCTTTCATCTCTGAAACATAAGTGAAAATTATGTTATACTCTTGTTAGTGATCTGAAAAAATGCACAAATGATTTTGTCTGTCCTTCCAAAGTGAGAAGTCCGAAATGATGTGTAGCTGTTAAAAAGCCATTACTGAGATAAATAAGAAGAATGTGGAAACTGAACTGAGATGTGGAGTGAGATTTTATGGAGTCTAAATTTATTATTGAGAGATGCAGTAAATGTAACAAACTTTTTAAGACTGCAGGTATCTGAAAGCAAGAAACTGTAAATAGTTGTAGGTATAATAAAGGCAAATGTTGGACACATTAAATACTGAAATTTTTTATAGGATATTTGAGGTTTCTGTCTAATTGTCTGTAAGGGAAAGGTTCTCAGATGCCCGTGGAGAGCAAGTTCAGGAGTAAAGGGTCTTCTGGGGGACTTTCTTGCTGTTTCCTGGCAACATGAGGCTGCGGAGCGACTATGGAAGAGCGAGGGGAAGGCCAGAGGGCTTGTGGAGGAGCTTGTGTGTGATTAATGACGGAGGTGTGTGTTACAGCAAGCATCCTCTGAGCAGCTATGGATCAGTCATCCTGTAATACAAATCTGACACCTGCCCACCCCCACCTTCCCTCCTCTCTCCTTTGCCCCTCCTGCTCTCGTGGCGCCATCATCAAAACCTCAGCTCCTCACTGCCAAGTGCACTGCACCAGCATCGCCCTCATAAATCACCCCCGGAAACAAAACATGCTTAATCTGTGACGCGCAGACGCGACGCACAAATTTATTACCTGCTCTCCAGACGTGGTTGCACATCTCAGAGAGCCACTGTTTACCATGGGAGAGAAAGAGAAGGGAAAAAAGCAGAAATAAAGGGCTTTACTTGAATAAAACTTATCCACATATGTTGGGGATGGCAGCTGCTGTCGGTTCAGTGCGAGAGACAAAGCATTTACTAGGCAGGGTAATTTGAATGGCTTATTACGGCTGAAAATGTGTACGCTTCTGCGCCACCGCGTTGGCAAAGGGAGGTAAGGATTTTTTTTTTTTGCTCAAGCGTATTTGTAAGACATAAATACCTAAGTCTTTTGCATGGATTAGGCTGGCAGAAAGTGATTGGCCTATAGTATGAGTCAAATTGCCTGCTTGAGCCTGGGTGTCTTCAATAGCACCACAGGGGTGTAAGAGAACAAAAGCTCACCTCACCATAATCCCAGAACAAGAAAACAAGCAGAAAATATAAACTAGCTTTATGTGTTTGTATAATTCATATTTTATGAAGCCACTGCTACCCATTCAGTACCAATCATATTTCTGTGACAGATGCAGCCATACAATACAAGATACAAAGGAACATTAAGCATATTGGTGGAGATTTACGTAGCAAAGATATCATGATTCTCATTATCGAGCAAAATCCAATTAATCAGTTTCCTTAACATTAAATTAAAAAAAAAAAAAAAAACACCAAAAAGACATCCCTGTGCTTATATGATATGCCCATGTTGTGCCTAGTTGAATGTCAGCTTTTGGAAAATATTCTCAGGGGTATTGTTATTTTCAGTAAGGATGCATACTACTAAAGTCTCTGGGCCCAGCATCTGGAATAGATAAACAATACCAGTGCTGTCCCCTTACCATCTCTAATGCTTTAGTACTGATTACAGCTAGGGTGTGAGAGCCAAAGCAAACAACATGAGGATTCCTCCCTGTGGAATTGGGCTTTGTTCATTTCATGCACTAAAAAGCCTAGTATGGAGAGTAGTTTGTAGCACCAACTATTACCAGTGATGGTGGAAACTTCTACAGACTTTTTTCAGGCTGTTTACTTGGCTGCCGTATCTCGTCAGTGGCTATTGAATGTTTGTGGAATGAAAATGAAAATGAACCAAGAAAAACAACTCATTGAGATATCACTAAAGTGTAATTAGAGGTGAAACCATTCTTGCTTTAACATCCTTTAGGCCTTGACAGGCAGCCGGTGCAAGTTTGTTCCTACTTGTCTTTTGTTTGCTCCCACAACAGTCAGAATGCAACATGACAGCACCTGCTGGATCCTTATCGTGATAGCATGTCAGCTGAAAAAGATACAGCGAGGTCTAATTATGAGCCATGACTGTTTTCAAATGCATAACGTGCCAAAGGCGCACTCAGAAGTCTGGAGCTGGAGGATAAACTGCGACGCATGAATCACCTTGGAAGATCTTATGCGACTTTATTTGTTCTTGACAAACCCTTCCACAAGCTGAGCTGTCTCTCTGGCTGAGGAGGATGAGAGCAGATATAACTGCCAGCAAGATTTCACTTTTCAAAATTTCTGTTTTCATGCACTGTAGGAGCAAGTGGATTGGTGAATCACTATATGTTTTTGCAGATCACTTTTAAGAGGTGATTGAGATCATTTTGAAATGTCTTCGAAGAATAAAAGAGAGGCTCTTCAGCATAGACTCTTTTTGGCTTCCTTCAAACCAATTTATTGCTGCTTTTATTGGTTTATGGATTGGATAGTGGCATTGAATGTAAGTACTTTGGAAACATTATTAAAAGAGGCTTTAAAGGGTCTCAAAATGGTTATTTGGTTAAATGGATCTTACTATCTTGCATAGGCATTAATGTTTTTGTTTTTATGATTTTGTGCACATTGAGGAGACCCATTCAAATAAAACACCTTTGTACAGTAATTATTTGTATGAAGTGTTAAAAACTGTAATTTGACTTTACTGGTTCATAAAAGGGTAAAGAGAGGTATAAACTGTTGCAACTGTAGTTGTCAGTGGGCTTAAATATTCATCAAAGACAAGGGTTCTGTAAATCACCAACGCTCAGATGCAATCAAATGCTTTCATGCACATGGTCACAGGCCAAAGCTCCAGAACCCTGACTGCGTAGGATGAGCACGTTAATTGCAAGCCCATTGACCTTTATTTGTAATAGCCCGCATATTCTTCATGGTTGCTTTTTAATAATCTGCCCGTCCTTAATTGAGAAAGGTCTGTGTCATCCATCACCCCTTGATCATAAATCTCTGCAATCTCTTAAGTAGTAATCACCCCAGTTGGTGCATTTTTACAAAAGTGCAAGATCAGTGCTGTGTAACCACTGCCATGGCAATGTGGAAAAATCCAGTTTTTCCCTTTGCATATCCATCAGGGCTAGGCAGTATATCATCTGTGCTAGTATATCATGATATCTGCATGCCATCATGTTGCTTTTTAAGGTTAGCAATATTTTTAACAGTATATTTGACAGATAATGTGCATTATGTCAATGATATAGACCTCTGAAGTCTTGTGTTATTATGCATTCAGCATCAAACTGATATTAGGAGGTTTTCTTTACGAAAACCACGTAAATCATCATTGTTGCATCATATACTTAGCTAGGTTGTTCCAAACTTGGTAGATTTTGTGCCACATACATTTGCCCACTGTCACTGGATCCTCTCAATTACAAGATCATTTAGCAGTCAAAATATGAATATTGATTTTTGAGCGCTACAAGCAAGCTAACATTCTTGCAGATTGATATAATGTTGCATGAAAGTAGATTCTCTATTAAACGTAAACACTGTTATGTACCAACATTAGCTCCTCAAACTGTAGGCAAGCACTGTCACAGCAACTTAACTACCACATTTTGATGTTTTGGTGAGCCAGTCTTGTGATGTCAGTGCAGTGTGCAGCATTGTTATCTTGCATGTAGTATTTGTCTCTCAGCTTCTTAACAACCTTCAAATTCAGATGATCCAGTGACATTTGTGAGAAAATGCATTTTTTGTTTACCACAGGATGCAAAGGCAGTGATTCAATTTTCGTAGCAATTTCTCAGAGACATATCACATCAAATAAAAAAGGCTATGTCAGGTCTGTAAGGCGTTCTTTTAGCACGGAGTACCAGCACTCAGGAAGATTGGGCTCATTAACTTTATTAACGTGAGTTATCATCTGATACTGTGATAGGTTGAAAAAAGATCATGATACTGAATTTTATAAATATTGTCCACCCTAATATCCATATAAGCTTATGGACTTTAGAGTCTGTGCATAAGAGTGTATTTCATGTGAGTTTCCATGACATCTTTGAGTTTAAATTTATGGCTGACTATAGTTTGACTTAATGAGATGCGAAGCAGTGATTCACTGCATATTTTAATTTACATGAGAGTGCTCATCTAGAGCAGGTGTAAATTTTGTTCATACTTATGTTTCATACACGAGGTCCTCTGCATATTCTGTATAATATTTGCAGGCAGACTTTGGTGGGATATTTTGGTGGGATTAAAAGGGGCTGCAATAGACAGAAGCCTGTAACTAATCGTCCTGTTGGCAACTGATTTCATTGAGGTGAAATATGGATAAACATTAATGTGCTGGGAAAGCCTAATTAAAACAATAATAAAATCATCTATCTAAGAGCAAAGTTCTGAGGTCCATGCCCTCATGCATCAGGATTCTGCTTGTTAAGATCAGATTCCTCTCTTCTTGAAAGTTATATTTAGCTCTCTTAGATTTCAGACTCATGCAGTAATGAAGAACTGTCTTAGTATATTTTTTGCCAATAACTCTGTTTTGCCCAAAATGTCAGGTAAAAGGCATTTGATTCTACAGTCTCAATATGTGCAAAAGAGTATTAGAGTGTGACATTTAGGTTGACGCAGAACTGCATTCAGGCCAACTTCTATATCAATATTATAAATAGGTTGCAGTAGAGAACAGCTGAAATATCCTTATAAAGACCAGTGTGCACAAATACCATTTGTTTAGTTTTACAGTTTCAAAACCTGAGTTTCATAATGTGATAAAATGATTATGATGTAGGTTTCTGGTCTCTGCCATTTCAGTCTTTGTTTATCAAGTGGATCTCTGCTAATGCTACCTGACAACAGGACGTCAGAGTGAATTATTCCATAGCCATTTTGCTTGATTAATGAAATAATTCATGAAATTAGGGACAAAATGAATAATGAGAAGAGGAGCTTCATTTCTGACCTTGCTCAATTTTTAATGAACTCGGTACAGTTAATGCAGAATGGCTGGCTCCTTTTTTATAAATGGCACCATACAGTAGCTTCACCAAATGGTGAGATAATTAGAGAGTGCCTACCATTTTTGGAAGCTACTCTAGGCAGGCGAAAATACAATAGAAGAATAGAACATGCATTAGGAATAAAGCAGAACGTGAAAATGTTTCAAAGCCTAAGCACTAGGTTCTATTTTCTCCTGGGATTTCTCCTCATTACCATCCACTGGGTGCAGGGAGGTTATATGTCTGTGATTGTGAACTGCTGACAACGCTAAGAAAACAGGAGGTTTTTCTTCTTGGAAGTGTTTTTTTTCTGAAAACATATCAACAATAGAAATAAAGGAATTCTGTTGCCAGACTGGTTGAAGGTCAGTAGGTCATTGCCATGGTTCTACAAGAACTTGAGAAGATCAAGTTTCAAATGGGTTAAAAGATTAGGTTAGTAAAAACTGCAACTTGCAAAAAACACAGTGGATCACAGTTGACAGTGGATTCTGATGTAGAAAAACTTGAAAAAAGTAGAGCCAGTCTGAAAACTTTCGCAGGTTTGATCCACATGAGTATGTGACAGTTGTGTGGTGTGCTGTGCAAGGAGCTGGCATGGCACGCTCAGTGTTAATTACAGGCAGTAATGAGAGAGCTGAACCAGACTGCGAGACATGGGGTATTTTTAGAGCCCCTACATAGTTATCTAACACACAGCCAATGTCTGCATTGACACAGAGTGCCATGCTTTAACACCAGATGCAGTTTTCGCTCTGTTTCATCTCCCCACCTTTAGACAGTCTGCTGTGGTTACTCTGGCACACCAGGTGTGGTGAAATGATAAGTTGTTCATATATCATTGATTGCTGACAGGTTCACGAACTGTCTGCTTTTCCACTAGTGGTTAATTTCTCACTTCATCTATCCATGGTGTCTGATAGATGAGAACCCATAATGGGAATCAAATCATACTTTTCTAAACGAAAGAGTCAAATCCCTCTTTTTCATTGACTGTGAATAACACATGAACAGACTCAGTCTGAGTTCAGCATATGTGTGAAAAGGAGACAGTCACTCACTACTGAGACAGACTGGGACCAAGGCGGCCTACAAAAGACATTTTGGGCTTTTGGGGCTAGTTCCTCTAATTAGGAAAAAGATAATGATGCATGATGCAAGAACTTGCAGTCAAAACGATGACCTTCAGTTTGGGCGTGACTGTTTGAGACTCTGTCATTCAAAACTGCTGGAATAAAAGTGCCCTGCTCTTTTAGAGTTGCTACAGTGAATCCTCCCCTGACTTTTTGGAGTTTGTTGTGTGAGGGCCATTGTACAATCCTTTTTTAATTGGTGGCATAGTAGCCCTGTAGTCTGGTGCTATTTGTGGTCTGGCACAATGTTGAAAATGTCAGCTGTCTCCTATCAGAACATATTCTATAAAACTTGTGCGGTGTTCTGGATCTCGTCGAGCCATCAATACCAAATTTCATGGTCAAAAATATATATTATTATTTCTGGCTCATTTCTAACGTTTGTTAACTTCAAACCCTAAAAGTGTGCACATTACTGTTGAAACGTTTAAAATAACGGGTTATATATGATGGATGTTATTTTGTTCTGTAAGAACTTATCAAAATATTAATTATATAAGGTAGATATACATTAAGATAAATTGATTTTTTTGGTAACATGAAGAATAAATTATAAATAATATTCTGTAACTACCTATTCATAGTCATTTCTTGATATGTTAGGTGCCTGAGATTTGATCATATCTTTTCAAATTTAGGCATTCTGGATATTAATTTTATTATAACTTAATTCTAAATGTTATTCAGGTTTCTCAGTCCTTATGGAATCATCTATAGCTCTGTTCTTTATTCTGGACACCATTGACATTTCTGTATTTATTAGAGTTTCCTACAAATTAGTTGAAACCTAAAAAAGTAGCAACTTAATATTAAATACATTTTATAAATGTGTCTTCAACAAATGTATTTTATTTTATTGAAAACAGTGAGTGTACGTGGACTCACACTTGACTTGCTCACTCATCATTTATATATTAATTTCATAATAGCAATATAGAAAACAAATAATTCACCCTAGTTACTGAATAAGTCTTCTAACTGCAAAACAAATAATATCATAATATAATTTTTAGCTCTTTGTACATACTGCCATATGTGCCCTGGTCAAATGACACATTCTCTAGCACACACTTCTGCACATATTGGTGCACTGTTAATTTGCTAAATTTAACATATTGGGGAAAAATTTAAATGCAGAATGTGGCCTATGCAAAAGTTATGGCACATGTTATATTGATTTTTTTTGTTTTTTTTTTCAATATGTCAAACTAAGCAAATAAATAGAAGTTGTGCACTAAATTTGTAGACCAACAGGCCATATTTGTTTATTTCCTGCAAAGGATGTGTAACTTATTTTCACTTCATTTGAGTGTTCACATCTTTTCTATATGACTGCACTGTATTCATTTTTTCAGGAGATAGATTAGATATAATCCAGTTGCATTAGGAAAGGCAAAATCAAAAGAAAACAAGTGAAAGACCTAGCAGACCACCAAACCTGTCACTTTCAGATAAACACCACTTTCATCTAAAAGAAATAGGAAGAAATCAAACTCTCCTCTTACTTCAGATCTGAAAAAAAATCTCAGGTCTTTCTGTCGATCCTTCCACTCTGAGAAGACAGCTCAACCCTATGAGACTGAAAGGATGTGTAGCTGTCAAGAAGCTGTTACTGGGAACAGAAAATAGACAAAAAAGTAGAAATGTTGCAAATCACACTGCACACTGTTGCTGGTGTTCTCAGAACAATGGACTGACCACCTCAACATCCAGCATTGAGGGATTACCTGGATCATGAGAAGCAGAAAGTGCAACTTCTAAGACTGAACTTTGGAGCTGTGGAAAAATATTCCTGCAGATTTTGAAAAACAAAGTCTTCTAAAAGATGGGAGCTGTGATGGAGAAAAACAATGGACACAACAAATATAAAAGGTTTAGCTTCTGTCTATTTATCTGTTCAATATATATAAAACATAAAAAATGAATAACTTAAATTGTATCACTTCATGTCAGTACTGAGTAAAAAAGCCATTTTGTGATGTCTTTGTGATACATTAATACATGAATACTGGATTGAGCATTTGTCCTATGATGTTTGACCCTTATTGGGTCAATTTCTCACTTATATTAATAATCATAACACAAAACAAAAACTCACCCAACACCCTCGTGTGGCTGAGTGACAGCTGCGGCTGGTCCAGGCTCTCCCCTGAGCCAAGCCCTGTCACACACACGCATGCCCAGAGTGTGTGCGTCCATCTGGGATCCTACCCTTCAAACTGCTGTCGCCCAGCTCCCTCCCGGCAGAAAGACTGGGGGACAAGAGGAGGCAGAGAGTGTGAAGGAAAGCCTCACAGGGGCGAGAAGGAAGCCGTCCAAAGCCAGCTGGCCTGGCTTTGAGGAAAGCAAGAGAAAAAGAGAGGGGAAGAACAAAGAGAGAGAGAGAGAAAGAGAGAGAGGGAGGGAGAGAGAGAGAGAGAGAGAGAGAGAGAGAGAGAGGGAGAGACAAGAATGAAAGAAGAGAGAGAGAAGTATTAAGGTTAAAGGAAGTGTCCTTGTTGGAAAGGGAAGAAGTGTTCCAGCCGAAGCGAAGAGAGAGACACCTGGAGGAGGCCTTCACAGCAGGTTCTGTGAAGGCATCAGTAGCTCAGTAGATACAGGTGAGATGTGGGGTGGGGAGGGAGGTACAGTCAGTTGTTGACATTTGGCATGAATGGCCCATGCACTCTATTAAATTAAGTGATAATGTGCAATAATATTTACATTTGGCTTGTGCAAATTATAGGCCGTGCGTGGGCACAGGTAAATCTTCATGGCTGAACTGCCGATTCTAAAACTAATTTTCAAAGCATTTAAGAATGTATGTGGACTAACTTGTGGTCAGGGCAACATCTCTGCACTCTTTGTGAGGCATTATCTGCAACTCATCTCCATTTTTCCGAAGACAAATGTTCAATGACAGTTCAGCCAATGTGTATGAACTCGACGACAGTATGAATTTACAATAATCAGGTAATGACAGTATAACTGCATGCAGAAGGCTTTTGTGGACCTCAAGCATTCAGTGAGAGCTGGGCGTTAAAATCCAGTAGAGTGAGGGAACACAAAAATATGTTCCACTGGACTAACACTAATCTCAGCACCACAGGTGGCTGGGTTCTAGGGGTTTAGAGTGGTCAGTAAAGTCTCTGGTGCCAGTGAGTGTTTGCTGAGTGGACCTATATGTGCCCAGCCATTGACGGCTTTAATTTTACAGACAGCGCCAGCTTCAGGAGGATTGAGACAGAAAAATACATGGATTTGAATAAACCCCAAAAATGAATTGAGTTTACAGACACAGATAGTTGTACCAGTATAAGAGGCAGTTTTCAGGCTATTGGTAGGAAAAATTGTGGGTATGCTCAAATTGAAATTCAGTTATATTGAATATCTGCAGTTATTTTCATTGTGTTAAATCCCAGTGTGAATAGATTTTGGCCCTGTGGACCCTGAAGTGGTGTAGAAGCTTAAATTTAAATTGCAGTTGTTTCAAACAACAATTAACTCTGTTAAAGTCATGATTTAAATTTTCCTTTTAACCCCTTAAAAGGCCAGTTCTATTACATATTGCTATAACCTCAAAACAGCTTAGCTAGTTGGAATTGCAGTTCCTGTAGTTACTGAATAGTAAGCCTGGGATGTTAAGGGGTGAATGTTATAGTGCTTTTAAGAGTGGTCAGCATGAAGAAATTTTTTTAAGTCATTACAGCACAGAAAAAAAAAGCAAAAACATTTTAAATTAAAGAACATATTACATTTCTTTTTATGCCCAAAAATGACAGTTTTGCATAATATGAAGTCTGTTTCCCATCTAAACTTTTAAACTGGTTCAATGAATTTAGTCACTTTGCTCCATTCAATGGTGGTCTGGTCTCAGCTGCTACATGAAAATCTGGAGATGTTAACATCGCAGTTTTTTGTCCATCTAGGGTTTCACTTGTTTCACAGTGTGAGCTGAAGACATAACTTCATAAGCTTTCAGGAATGCAGTGGGCCAGATCCAGTATGGACACATAGGCAAGCAATGAGCCAACATAATATCAGTGTATAATCATTACTCTAAATGTAAATATTCTCGGAATTACTCTGAATGTAAATACAGAGCGTCAAATCAGCTAAAGAGATAATCTCCCCATTTAAAACATTTCCAATAAAATTTCAATGAAAATCAATGTATGTTTACTTTATATTTATTAATCACTTGTTAAGTGTTTAAAGTTTACATTTTTAAGTTCACAGTTTTATTGTTCATTCCCCACTTTGCTGAACATGTATACTGACAACACATTGCTTACTATAATAAGGACTGGGTTTACTAATGAATATGATATCTTTTAGAAGAAGTCTTTTAAAAGAAAATCACTATAAACTCCAGGTCCTGAGATGTTTATTTTAAATGTTATTATTTCTTTAAAAATGAAGTCTTACATATTGAGTTAGAATTGTGACATTGAGTCTCTTTATTATGAGATACTAAGTCATAGAGAGATAGCTACATCATAGTTATATTAAATTATGAGACTAATCTTGTTATCATGAGGTACAAAGTTATAATTATGAGAAGCCTAGTTAAAATTGTGAGATGTAATGTCCTTATGAAATGCTAAGTCATAATTATGGAAAGCTTTCTCATTATTATGTCGTTGTAAATGGCTATGCATTTTCCCCAGTGGCAGAAATAGTTCCTAGACCACCTCATTATATTCTTACAGTAAGAATCAGACAAAATTCCCTTCATGTTTGCTGTTTATTATCAATACTGACCTGGGTGGGACTGAGTGTTACAAGAAGTGACAAGAACTCACAGTGCAAGTGATGATACACAATCAGCAGGCCGCTATTAAATGCTGCATTAGTCATGTTATTTTTTTGCAAAGAAACGTCTGAGGTACAGAACAGTGGAGAGCATGACTTGTGCAGACCTGTGAGGATAAGCTCAGAAACAGGTACTTTTCGAAACAGACTAGCATAATGTGCACTTATTTAAAGTAGTGTGTGTCTTTTTTTTCTTTCGGACGGGAATCTAGCCTGTAGAATGTGCAGGACGTTGCTCCTTTAAATCCCGGCAAAAACAACTCGTGTTGTTCAGCACCACACCTCTCCCTCAGATCCTGCAACTACACGTGACTCGGCCACATGCGACGCAGACGTAGACGAACTACCCCTCAGTGATTGGTCGCTGTCAAACCGCCGTCGAACGCCATTGGCCGAGAGCAGCGTCACTCACAGAGAGGCGCTCCTATTGTTGCTGTTGTTTTACAGGAATGACGTCAATCGTATCTAAGGCCGCGCTGCCTTCAACTACAATAAACAGTGAAGTGGTCGCCTGTAACAGAGCCCAGAACAAAACAACTCACTTAGTTCACCACCACGCAGCTTGAGTATAAGTTTTCTGGCGTGTACAGCGTGGGGGTGGTAGTAAGGGGTGCTTTTTGAGATGAGCACCTCGTCCGTGGTTTGTTGTGACTTGTACAAACGTGTCTGTTTATTTTCTCTCTCGTACTTTGAGCCATTCGACCGTCTCTGTTAATGCGGGTGATGTCACGAGTCAGCTATGGACCCGTTTCCTGTCTTTTCCTCTCCGAGCAGTAACTTTTATATCGCACGCAGCTTCTTTTCCCGCCTCCCCCTCGAGCACCAGGCTTAAAACAGTCTGAAACGGACGGGCTTCGTGAGTACGGGCTCTTTTTTCATCTGCTTTATTTTTTGTTATTCACAAAGGACCGCTCCGTAAGTTTCCATATTTCTTGCTAATTGAGACGCGAGTAGGAGGAGGAGGAGGAGGAGGAGGGGAGGAGGAGGTTGACTGACTTTCGTCTGCTGTTCGTCAGAGTCGGGGAGGAGCTTCTCTTTGACAAGAGATTGCTTCTTCGGAGTTTGTCAGCTCCCGAAAATAGAAGCCCGTGTGCCAATGTGACTGAAAATACACCGGTGTCACACCGCGTCCACAGGACTCTCTGATACACAAGTATCTATATACAGCGAGGGAGTGTGGAGGAAAAAAGGTGAGTAGCAAAAATAGCAACAATATTGCACAGGAGAGAGGGACTTAGTGTGGAGGAGAGGGAGAGAAAGCGCAAGAGGGAGTCGTGGAGTGCCTTTTAGGAGCACAGATGAAACGCGTACAGTACTACATGTAGTTCGCGGAGCGGTTAGAGTAGGACAGTTTTCCGCTCGGATCATGTGTCCTTCAGAAATGGACGAGAAACACGCAGGAATGCTTGGCTGAGCGTTGACGAACTTTCGTGTGGAGAATGTGTTTTTCCTTCTTTTTCTTCTTCGCGTGTGCGCAATTCTCTGTCTCTGCGTAGATTCGTGTTTTTTTAGTGGTCTCCAGTGAGCTACAACGAGGATATCGCTCTTATTCAAATTTTCCACTAAATACAGTACAGCTGTCTGTCTGTTCGCGGAGTTTGTTAGGCAGTTGTTTACGTGCGTCACGTCTTTGCAAATGAGACAGAAGAGGACGCATCAGTCAGATAATGAGACGGGCCAGCTTTCCTCGTAAACCCATTACTTTGTGCTTCAGACTTTATATGCTGAGTGTCAGAGTGAACGGACTATCAGACTGTTGTCTTCAGTACTTGGGACAAGGGGATCTTCTCCATTTGGGAAGAGAAGTTGAAGTTGTCACCAAACTGCATGACTGCATGCTCAAATATGACAGTTTTAACAGCCACAGCAGATCAGAGCTGTAAACAAGTCCCATATACTGTGTTTGGCCCCTATGAGGTTTTTATGTAGGTAAATGATTCTTTTTTTATACGTGATGATATATTTACAGTAGAAATGTCTTACTTGTCTGTATTTACTGTTTGAGCAGACATGTACCCTATTCAAAGTGATGTATTTCATAATGCTCATAAAATGATGTTCATAAAATGAACAATGCTTCGCATGAGCATACAGCCTCCAGATCACTTCTTCAACTAGATGGTGCTGGTCAGTGTTTGTGCGGTCCGGCACATAGTGTCACATCAGTGTTTAGCTGGAATGCTTTAGTGCAAACCCTCCATCCGCTGTGTGCTTGCGAACAGTCGTGATGTCTCTGGAGAGCAGTGCTAATTGGTGCCATTAATTACACTGTAATACCATGTTAATTTCTAATTTGATTTAATGTTGTTCATAATGTCGGCCTGTCTTAAGTATTAGCCAGAGGACCGACTCATACTCAGCCGAGTGATCCCGACACATCCGCAAGGGCCGTCACTGCAACAGACTTAGTCAGTTTAATTCATTTCAAAGGCATGGTTGGTAGAGTAAGTGTTATTATTAGTGACTAACTAGTGTGGGGAAATATACAGAGGCCCAACCAGGCCTAGCTTTGAGTGACAGCTCTAAATAGCTGCCTACAGTAAGCCGAAAATGACTTTATTATTCATGGTCCTTAATATGACTGTAGGAAACTTAATGACGTTTGCACCGTTGTATGTGAGTGAAATTCTGCTGTTCTTATAAAACTGATGATTGTTGCCAGGAACAAGCAGTGTTGTCTAGAGTAAAATCAAAAGTGTTGAAATAAGTCTTACTCTGTTCATTTTAGACTCAGTTCAGGTGGTGATTTTGCGGAGTAAATTTGAATATAGAGGGAACATCTTTCCCCCCATGCTTGCACCTACTGTCGGTTTAAACTTGTGCACAAGCATATAACCCTATATTAATAGTAAACAATATATAAATACAATACGAAGTATTTACTCTATATATTACTTTTTTGAGTAAGTGACCTATTTTTAGAGAGTTATACTAAGACATGTCAGCACAACATGAGCTGGAGAAACTCCCAAATGAATTAAAATCCCTTGAGTTTTTCATATCTGTATTTTCATTAGGTTTAAAGAAACATTTTCTGAAAATGCAACTAACTTTGCAGTCCGGTACGCCCCGTCTGAGATGTGCTTCATCACCCACAGGCAAAAGACTTATTGTAAGTGATTATGTCTTGAAGATTGCACACCCCATTCCAAAATACCATATAATTTACCTTTGAAGGGTGTAACCACTTCACATTAGGACCTCTTCCAAACCTTGACAAAATGACCTTTATTTTGACCTTGCTGTTAAAATTTCAAGCCTGTGTTAATTATATAATATGTACTTTGTAACCACTAAGAAATATAATTTTGTAGGGTATTTTTTTTAGGCAGGCTAAATGAATTTCATCCAGGGTTATTTTGCTGTGGAAGAGAACGGGCTCCTCCTGACTAAGCCAGTAATTACATGAAGCAGGCAATCAGGTCATGGTACACAGTCATGAAAATGACCTTAGGAGCAGTGTTTGCCTGTCACGTTGACTATTTCACTTTAGAGAGGACTGGGGCCTCGTCCGGCAGCGGACGCACAATTTTTCAGCTTCTCGGAAAGATGAGATAATAGATTGTTGCAGCGCTTTGTTTTATAAGAGTGATCTGAACTGAATTGCAGATAATAGTTTCTGAGCACGCGTACTTGCTCCAAATTAGAGCTGGAGTGGATGTGTTGGAGCAGTGCCCAAGCCCTGACACACTAAAGTAAACAAGCAGGAAAGAACGTTATCAAGTAGAAATCAAACATCATAATTTCATAACTGGAATATTTGATGTAATCTGCAAAGGGCGCAGTTCCATTCTGAATCTACGTTATGAAACTGGATTGAGTCATTAATAAATATAATGTTATTTTGTCATCATTTTAATTATAACTGTTTTTTTTCTTTTGTTTTGTTTGTCTTGTCAGTGCCATATTGCATAGTGAAGAAAATGTATTAGTATTTTTTAAATTTTATACGTAATCCCGACCCACATCATTTATCATAAACAAGAAATAATTTCCACACTTGCTTTGGTTGCACCCGCAGCAGCAATCATGTCTATGAAACTCAGCAGGGATGCATTTTCACGCTATATCAAGATATAAAGCATATGTTTCTCTCATTCGTGCTCTTCACTGTAACTGACAAAGCCCTCCCTCGCTAGACCTGATAAAACTTTTGCACCTAAGCTAAAGTGATGTTGTTATGCCTACTTGTGTGTAATAAACTTTATGCAATGAAAAATCCTTGCTAGAGATGGTTGAGGATGTATTTGTCTTCTTTTCAGTCAATGTCTTTGTATAAGACCAAGATGAAGTGATTAGAAGTTTACACAAGTTTTTATCCTTGCTCACCTTATGAGGTATGCCTAACTTGGTGGTTAATGGAAATAGCACCTTTTTAGAGGTGGTAGGCATCTTGGCATGGATATAAAGACCTCTTTGTGCATTTTTATTGAGTGTCTATTTCTGGTCTCAGCTCAAGTCATTTTTTTTTTCACTTGACATTGATTGCATTTACATTACATCCCCGACATTCTGCTCGCAGCTACAGATGTAGTTGGCTGAAGTTCTCTCCAGTCCTTCTCCATTAGCTTGGTCATAGCCTTAAAGTAATAACACAGGACTCCAATACATGTGCCTATTATCATGTAGTCTCCCTGTGGCTTTTGTACTTTGCGTGCCGATGAGGTGCATGGAGGAGTTTAGCGTGTGTAGAGCCATCTCACAGTAACTGCTGGTCTGTATGGTTCAAATACACCCCCACAACTCTCCCGCATAGAATGGAAACTTAGTAACCACAAAATTCTTCCATAATCAAGTTGTCATGTAATGATGATTATACTGCTGATTACTGTCAGTTAGTGTTGGGCGATATATCATTTATACCAGTATACACAGCAATAATAGTTTTAGTTCTGTTGATAATTAACAAAAATGTAGTTAAATGCAGTGTATTGTTTGCTGGGAGTTTCAGAATTTAGTTTAAAAGAAGTACTTCAACATACTAAAAAACTGAAAATGAAGTTTTCTGGAAATGTGATTTACAATACTGGGTACATGTTATATTTTTAAGAGAAATAAAGCAGAACAAAACAGTCCATTCAAAGCAAGCTTTGTACACCATTCTTTCACCACAGAGCACCAGCTTTCAGGGAGTATGGGTACAAAAAAATTAAATAAATAAAGGAAAGTACAGGGCAATAAATGTGTGGTAGATCTACCACACATACAGGTGAGAATCAACAGGAGAGCCACATTTACAGCAAGTCAAGAAAGTTCTACTCATTTGGAAATCTGCAAATTTGTCTTTCCACAACATACGGCGCAACTCTAAAATGTATCCAGTACAAAGTGATGCATGCAAACCGTCCTATGTTAATGGATGTAACCATCTATTTTGGGTGCATGTGGAAAGCAGCAGTTTAGTTTCACTTTGTTTTTTGACACCTGCCACTGTTGAAGCATGTATATAAAGTAATGGATTTAGTGGGGCATAAAGAGTAATTGGTGAGGCATTGTCCCACTAAATGATCCCCTGATACCAGGCTTGTGTCGATATCTGATATTTTTCTTATACATCGGTGTATGTTTATATTCACACGTGGTGATCGGTAAACATTTCTGAAATGTAGTATTCAGGAGTGTATATACCTGGTTAAGCATTACAGAGGAATATACCATTTATTTCTTTATAGGGTTACAGATTCTGTAAACAAAATGAATTAAATGCAGATATCTTGGCACAGTAACCCAGTGTCGCCTAAATCTTCGGCCCTTCTGAAATGCAATTAATACGTCCTTTAATTTACAGCAATTATCTGTCAAATCCAATCCCTATTAACTTTATTCATTCAAATTAAAATATCAATTATCTGACACAGTGATATATTTGGAAAACTGTGTTTATCAATACCGTCAGGGATTACAGTTGAGCAAAATGTAGTAAAAACTATGCTGTTGAAATCACTTTCTATATCTAGTTTTGCCCATTGGTGCGTGAGGTCGCTGAGTATAAAATAAAGTTATAAGTGAAACTCCAGAGGTGGTGATTGGTGTGGCACGGGTTGGGTGTGTGTGAGCGGGGGGGGTTTGAGCATCTCCTGCTCTCCTGCCGTGCTCTTCACAGCGCTCCCCCATCTAACAGTCTGCTCTCAGCTCCTTCCAGGAGAGAGAGCGTGAGAGAGAACGAGAGAGAGAAAAAGTGAGGGCGAGAGAGAGAGAGAGAGTGAGAGGGTGAGGGAGTGAGGCTGGAGTGTGTGGGCGAGTCTGATCTGCAATTAACGCTGGCTGTCAGAAGGAGAAGGCTGGCGTTTACACCGTTGCTTCTGAATCACTGAGCGCAACACTTTCCTCTCCTTCTTCTCCCATCACCTCCCCCCCCATCCCACCTCCTAGGAAAATTTCTTTCCCAAGGAGAAGAAAGCAGCAGGAAGCTCAGAGTGAAGCACTGAAAAAGGAAGGAAGAGCAAGAGCAAGAGTCGTGCTGGATATTCTGGGGCCAGAACGAAAGGTTATCAGCGCTTTGATTGTTGGGTGAGCCCAGTTTTTTTTGGTTTTGTTTCTGTGAAGCGGCGATGTGTGGATACTTAGACTCTGCACTGTGGCACAAGTTTTTAACAAGTCCGCTGCCGCACTCTGTGTGCTTTGAATGCAGTAAAGCCAAACATGATACAGTAATGATAAGTGAATGGTAGTCCGTTGACTGTGGTTGCAAAGTGGGTCAATATAGGGTGAAGCGTGAATCTTTGGCCTTGTCTTTTGATACAGTGATAAGCTTTAGTAGTTGACTGCAAAACAGTTGCCCTATTCATATACACGTTTCAGCAGTCTTCATGTTGGCTGCATTGAGCCCAACACCCTGCTCTCGAGTGTCTAATTTGCGTCAGCTGCAGCTGGCAAAGGATGCATTGTTCAATCACAAGGCTAGCCGCAGATGCACTTCAGTTGATGGAGATGCATGGAGAAGTCCATATGCCTACTTGGGTGAAATGCAACTCATTAATAGTCGCATAATTGCAGATAGTTATATGAACTTACATTTAACCAGCCGTTTTATCATGATGACCTCTAGTGTGACTTTGATGTAGTGCTTTACAAGCTATTTTATAAGCATTATAAAACACTATTAAAATTTGCCCCAATTGTTGGCAAATTATTTTATAATTTGCAAGTCAGTTGGCACCTGAATGCTTGTTGTAAAGTTCAGTCATACTTATCAGAGAAAAAAGTCGAACCCTTTGAGCCCTAGGCTTATTGTTCGGTTATTAATCTTAAAATGCATTCAGTAGCTTCTATGAATGAAACTAATTTAGGCTGTATAGTTATGGGATTGAGGAACATAAGTCTGGACCCACATTGAGGCCTGTTGGGTTTAAAGGTTTAAGAAATTGTTTGTAACTTCACTATTGAGAGCAGTTTGACAGTGTGGGGTTGATGTGACAACAACTAAATGACCTACACGAAGCAGTTGTCCCCCAGCAGTCACAGACTCTGTTCTGCACACGTCATTGTCATTACTCACTCGTCCACCCCTGTAGAGGGCCTATGCTTTTTCTCAGAGTAAAGTGTGAAGGCACTTTGGCAGTTGTGCTCCAAATATTTCCCAAATCAGCTGTAAAGAATGTGCCATACTTCAGCTCCTCGTCTGTGAAATTCTCGCTAGCTCTTCTTTTTGGTTTCAACAGCATTGCCTCTCACTCGCGCATGCTCAGGGCTGACGTGATTCATTGTTTACTGGAGCACCATCATTGAGCTGGAGATTCCAGCGTTCTCCCGCGAGACCTGGAGGCAGGATGCAGAATCTTGAACCCAGCAGATAATGTTTTAGCCATAGTTTTGCTTGTGTGGGCAACGCAGACTTTTGTTTTTTCTTCCTCCAGGAAACATCTCTAAGGATCTTTTATTGAATAAGAACCGGCATAAATAAAGCAGCTTCTATTGCTGAAAAGGGCAGGAGAGCTATGAATATGCATGGCTGCTGTGCGCATAAATTCATGGTGATTTAGCCACTGCTGACTTCCCTCTCTATTATCTGTGGCTTTTGGATCAGCTTGCTAACCAACTGGAATGTACGGTGTCCCAGCGGGGTCACCCAGCAATCAGCCCCAAGGAGCGGCTCCAAAACCAGAAACCTCTGGCTGCCTCCTGTCCCACCGCCGCGCCACCTCGTTTGATGCTAAATAGGTTACCCCAGGATACGAGAAACACGCTAGGCAAACAGAAAGATCATCGCTTAAGACGTGTAGCAAAATATTAGTTCCTCGTCACTTTTTTTTCCCCTGCCCTCTCCTTCCTTCGCACAAACCTGGGCCTGTTACAGCTCGTAAATAGGTTTCCCCAACACTTGCCAAATAAAACCATCTATCAGGTTCTTAGACTCCACAGTTTTAACTTTATTAGGTAGGCCCTTAATATGTAGTGATGATGACTTCCAAACCCATTGGCCTAGGGATTAGCAAGCAACTTTGGCACAGGCCTCCACACCACATGCACTTTATAAATACTGCTCACTTTCTGACATGTGGATAAGGTTTCAAAGCGATTATTTATCAAATCATATTTAAACACTTATATCCAGTGTTCTTACATTTTCTAGAGGGCTTAAGAGAGGCAACCAGGGAAGCGCAAAGTTATAATTAAACAAGAACATGTGAGAGGGGCTTTCAGCGGTGAATTATCTGGCTAGACACATGTCAGCTGAATGTATTTTTGCTGCTCCGTTTTTCATTACCTAGAAACATTTTTTGGATAGTCATGAATTGATGGTCATCTGATGGTCATCTGCATGTTGGAACAACTAAAGCGCACCAGCTCAAATACTTGTAAGACTAGAAGCGGCTTTTCCAGACACAGATTAAACATAATCTTGGAATAAATTTGGAGATTCTGCACTCTTGACCTGACACCATCCTTAAACTGAGTCTGAAACCCTGCTGTGCTTTCTCCATATATCAAGCCTGAATTTCTAAGAGTTTCTAATATGTGAACTTACTGTATGCTAAAAAGCTTTCATTTATTTAACAGTAATGAATGCTGGACATTTGATAGGTTTAATAAAACGCTTGTAGTCATACAATGCCACAGACCCACTATATCAAATTTCCAATTAAAACGATTGCTCATATTGTGAGTGTTCAGGAAAATGAGAATTTTATTATGGGAAAGAGGACGAATTTTCCACTGATTTAAAGAACTTACGTCTGAAGTCTGTAGATCATGTGTTTATGACCTTAACCAAGTTTTGTGAATCATAAAACTGTTTCATTACATTTAATATGCAATTTTAAACCGATGTCTTTGACGTAGCCCAGACACAAACCTAATTACTCACCGCAGCACTTGGAATTCTCATTTCCATGACATGCATGATCCCCTCCACACCTCCACACTAACCTAACTTGCCCTGTGCGTTACTAGTTCATCAAATAGCTGAAAAATGCTGAAAAGGATGAACAATAGCAACAAATTCCCCTTGTAAGGTGCAAGCAGACAGCCTTAAGAACCAGCCTGTACTGACCCTTCAACTGCCCTGCCCTTGGCGCTGACCTGTGGTTGTAAGCCACCTTATACGGCGCACTCAGCACATGTGCTGCTGAGCGGAGCAGAGCGGCTTAGGGATCGACGGGCTCCTCCCTGCCTCCTCTTTGCCCTTCCTACAGGCTCTATCCCACTCCAGACACCCTGACTGGAGGCATCCTCACCCCAGGCCTGGCTACTCGGCTAGCCTTGTGCCAGAGAGAGAGAGTGTGTGTTTAGCCTTGGGGCCAGAGCAGCAGCCCAAATCTGCAGCTTATCCTCTTTCCACCCCACACTGATCCTCCTCCTCTCTGCCTCCTCACGCCGCCAGGCCGCTGCCCACTCACGACTGTGAGCATGGATAAGTCACTGCCCCACCAAAACAAAACAAAAACTCAAAGGAGCTAATTGACCCAGTGCAGCACTCACCATAGATTATGTCACATGGCAGTAAAACACATCGATCTGAAAGGACAGCCTTAACTGCATCAATTTTAGAATGTTATAATAAATGATAATTGACTATGTCTTTTAGAAATCAACACAAACCAAAAACATTGATGTTCAGATGAACATGATGAATTTTTTAGGCAAAATAAAAACCTCCGGCATGAAAACCCACAAAAGGATTTGTGTATTGTTTGTATTGTCTATGTTTCACTACTGTTTAAGTTATACATTCCACGAAAAGTGGAAGAAAACATTTGCTATTACTAGCATTATCTCTGTAAATACATCTGCTGATGCTTTCAAAAACGTCACTAATGATAAAAATAATGGCTAATGCTTCAACAGATGTACTAACAGATAAACTACTATGCTAATAATAATAATAATAATAGCAGTATTTTTTCTAATTTTGAGATGACTCCTAACTCTAAACCAGATTTAGGAGCAAACAGTGAGTATTTGTCAAGTAAATAAATATTATAAGAAATGTTTAGTAAAAGTTGTACTTGTCTTGTATTATATGTTATTATATTGTCACAATAAACTTGGCCATGGAAGTATAATTTATCTAGTAGTAAAAACAGAATTGTGAATGTTACACAAACTGTCCAATCCCATGGTGTCAGTAGTTTTTTAAAATGATCGTATCTATTATAGCATTTTTAGGCTTTAGCCTGTTCTAATTTATTGAGGCCTTCTATGCTGTATGCAGTTTTAGCAGAGTTTCATGTGTATTAACATAAGCTGGGCTCAAGACTGTTGTGTCTTTGATCTGTTGTGTTGTCACTTCCATACCCGGTTTAACTGGAACAAAACTGCTGTTTCATCTCCTTCATTGCGAAATTCTGTGGAATCTTTGTAAGAGCCCAGGTTTGATATTCTTAGTCTAAGAAGTATCTGTAGGTCTGTGATTCTTCTCTGTAAGGTGAATCTCCCCCACCGTCCGCCAGATTTGGATTTATTGTGTTGATCTGGGAGCTGGAGCTGAGAGGCAGCGCCCATCTTTGTCTTCTCAAGCTTTTTCATAGTGAGTCTCATGGGATTGACACTCACTATCTTTAGACGCATGCCTCTGTCCTTTTATTACAGCAAGCTTTTCTGGAGTTGTAAATATAAAACTTTTCTGTCACTGTGGAATAAAACTGTCCACAATAGAAATGAAATATGCAAAGGTTTATTAACCTTGGGATTAACCTTGGCATGCAATTGAGAGTAATAGATTCTGTTCTACATGATAACACCTCAGTCTGTTCTCACCGTGCCCTTATAAGAGAAATTTTCTGTTCTTTTCAAAATTTTACATGTATACTTGCTCAGTGACTAATCTGTAAGTGGGTGTGTGAATATTTCTGTAGCTCTGTGTCTTGAGTTGCAGACTGTTAACCTGTTAGACCAAACTGAGGACTAAACATTGGCCCAAATCACTCTGTATCACACTATAAAAAAAGGTGCTGAGACTCTGGGGCCACAAGTCAGTAACATATTAGGGCTAAGCTGGAGACCCTTTCTTAATGCCAAGGTGCTGAGATGTTTGGACAATGTTATTCTTTTTTTGTGGGACACATGCTGTGGCATAAAATTACTTCCCATAGGATTCCACAGGGCAGATAACAAGACAGCAAATGTGCTTTTAAAAGCTCTAATATACTGCTGTTGCAAGGTAGCAATACTCTCCAACAGTTGTGGATGGTGGTGGAAATATGACAGTATTTGATATTTTATCGTAATAAATTACATATCAAATCATAATTTTTTGAGCACATTGGGGATCTCATCAGTGCTTAAAGAACAAGTATATATATATATATATATATATATATATATATATATATATATATACAGAAAGCATACAAATTGTCCAAAATGTCTTGGTATGCTGAAGCTTTAAGATTTTACTCTCACTGGAACTAAATGGCCTAGGCAAACTTCTGAAAAACAGCCCCATATCATTATCCCTCCTCGACCAAACTTTACATTTGGCACATGCAGTCAGGCAGGTAACAATTTCCTTGCATTTGCCAAACCCAGACATGTCCATCAGACTGGCAGATAGAGAAGCGTAACTTCAGAGTCCAGTGATACATACTTTACACCACTCCACCACACACACACACACACACACACACATATATATATATATATATATATATATATATATATATATATATAGTGAATACAGAAAAGAAATATGGTGAACATTTCCTTTCAAATGCCTGTAAAATGGTGAAAAGACCTCCATATGACTGTAAGGTCATATCATGCAATCAGTTGCAATAGCTCAGTGGCAGGAAGTGGGTCTTCTGAGGTGCTCCCAGGAGAAGTTCTACCAGAGACGGGGGGCTGATGGCTCTGAGTGATGCAGTGTGCACCTGTGTTCTGCACCCCACCCCCTACACCTCCATCTCTCATTACCTCTGGGCTGTGGGCACCGCTACAGTAGCTTCAAACCACAGCTGCGTGCTGTGCTGCATGTTGAGTTGCATGTTCAGGATATCCTAGCTGAATGTTGTCATGCATGCTCTCCATGAGTGACATGTTTTTAAAGAGTCGGATTAGCAGTTGTTTTGAATTAAGAGTTTACTTCAACACCTATTCTCTTGGGATTGTTTACCATGGTCATCATGAAATGCATGGGGGGTTTCAACGTTATTTTTATGCCATTGTGTTAGATTTGTTAAAATTTGGAATCTAAGTAAGGTATTTGTATGTTTCTTTATTTTCTTAAATGGGCACTGATCACTGATCATGCATATACTCTTTTAAAAACTAAGGTGCCAAAAAGGGTTCTTTGGACAGTTGGTGTAAGAAAACTACTTTTGGTTCCCTGAAGAGCTTTTTGGGGTTTAGTTCTTGAATATTCATTCCTTACATGAGATATATGGATGGAGACGTTTTTTAAAAGTTTTTAAAGAACTTCCAGCAGGTTCTGTTTTAATTAAAGATTTCTCATAGAACCATAAGAACAGTTTAGGAGCCTTTATATTTAATAGTGCATTGTGCTTCAGGTTCAAGTTTGTTGATAGCATTGTGACCATGATGTGAACGACTAGCAAGTCAGTGTGAAGCGCTAGTGTTAGATGGTGACTAGATTGCAGATCTTCTCGCAGTTATTAGCTCAAAAGCAACTGCACTCCTTATCTTACCACTGTTGCTGCTGTTTAACGTTGGGTGAGATTTTATCAGTTCATAGTAGCTCTCACCCTGACCACGTCACTGAGTTCTAAGACATTCCTCAACTGCAGGCTGACATCACCCAGAGCTGAAAGCATGTTTAGCACTTCAGAAACAAAAGCTGAGCCATCGACTGGTTCTGGGCGTGTCTGCTTTGTTTGACATCATATTCTGTCAGGCATGCTGCTCTTGAGCTCCAAATCTGTCGCTGAATGCCAGCAGTGAATAACATTATGTCACAGGGTTTGATTGCATCACAGACTGAAAAAATGTTGCCTTGGGATTCTTGTACTTCAAAAGTTTTCTTGCTCAGTTATTAATGCTGAAAAACATACATGCAATAAATGTTAATTATTAAATAAATATGCTTTGATTGCAATGGCAACCATGGAGAGTCAGTGGTTACAGTAAAAAGAGCAGCATGGAGGAGCTGCATTTTATTTTTTACTGATTTTTCCATTGGAAATCTAGAGTTAGTAATTTTGTTGTAACTTTTAAATGTAGTACATAATTACATGCAGTGCTGTGCAAAAGTAAGAGACCACTCTTCAGTTAACTTCTGATCAAAATGGCCATTTATTTTTCAGTCTTAGGAAAAGTAGAAAATATTTATTTAATGGAAAACTACACAGATGCCTCAACAACTAAATGTACGATCAACCTCTTTTTTTGTTTCTTTTGTTATTTTGTTTCCACCCTTTTATCACTCCTTTTATTCTTTTTGAAAAACTTGTTTTCAGTTTTTCAGAAATATGCACACATATTTTTTCACACATCCAAAGTTCAGTCTTAGAAGTTGGTTCTATTTTGCTTTCTCATAATCCAAGAAATCCTAAACATGTTTGTATATGTTGAGGTCTGGATTCTGGAGTGGATAGTCATTTGTTCTGCACTAGCAGCTTCTTTATTTGATTTGCACATTTTCTTCTTTTGTCTATTTCCTTTTGTCAGTAATGGCTTCTTGACAAATACACATCCTTTTAGGCCCATAACACTGAGTTGTCTTTTCACAGTGAGAGGATGGACAGAAACATGTGTGAATTGAGGGGAGCTTGATTTTCTCTTTTACATATGCTTTAAGGACTGTTTATATCTGATGGAGACTATTTTGACGGTCTAATAGGAATTACATGGGTTTTACATAATATGGCCAGAAATGTCTCCAGAAAAAAAATAATTACTTGTACATCAAGGCAGTTTTGATGAAATAGTGTACATGAAATCTTTTGTTTGTTTGTCCAAACATTGGCAAAAATGTAAAATAAAGTTGTTTTCACAATGGAACATTGTATACATGACAATAGCTTTCATCAAATTCTAATCATAGTAAAATATATCCATTACATCCTCTTTTACATTCATGTTAGGTATTAACTGAAAGTCTAGAATCTGCATGTTCAACAGAATTTTTACGCTTTTTTGAAGTAGACAGAAGTTCATAATGCTTCTGTTAGCCTCAGTGCTAACTGTGACTTAGAAGAGTTGAATTCTGAATATTGTTGCCAGAGCATTATTGTGGCCATGGCTTCTGATGCAGTAGGAAGTGTGCGGCTTCCAGCAGCTGCTGCGTCCCGCAGGGAGCAGGAAGAGAGGCCTACATCTATGTTTTTCTCCCAGGCAGTAAGCTGTGTGTTTCGACCTCATCAGAGGGATGTGACCATTCCCACTGTCCTCTAAGGCTGAGGAAGGGAAGTGACTCAAGAAGTGGTCTACTTGACCTCTTGGTCGGTGTGAGAACACACCATGCTAAACCACAGTGCTGATTTGGTAGGATGGTTTTGTCACTTGAGCTCCCTTTTGTTACCTTAATGTTGTAGCAGCACTGTTCTAAATGACCTTTTCTTAGATTTTTGCCACTTTTAGGGGGAAAAAAACTAAGAAATTCAATTAATGGGAGTTTGTACTTAAAAGTGGACGTTTTGTGTTTACGCTTGACTGGAGTAATTAGCTCTGTGTCTATTTGGAATATAAGAATGCTAAATGACGGCCTTTTAGATGGGTCTGTCCCTCCCTAACCCCAAACACATGTCTGATCTGGCTGAGAAGGCAGCTGATATGGGTTTGGCACAGACACTATGTCACTTTTGACTGCCGGGGAGTTTTAAATGACCCTAATCCCCTCAATTTGCGAAGATGTAATTCCTGTAATATATGACCCTGGTGATTTGTCAGGGCCTCCTGGAACATGCTCCATTTTTCCACTGTCTGCACTGCACTGATAGTGGGATGCCCATGTAGAATCTCTGTTGCTGGACGTGAACAGGGTTTTTCATCTTGGCTTTACTGAAAGATGAACAATCTCTGTTCTGTGGGTTCACATTCATTTGAGTGCTACAGTGATTATTTTTATGACTGACCATTTCAGCCCTAGTCCAGCTTTCTGCCTCAGTTTTTTCACCTGTTCTGTATGGTATGAAGTTCTTCTTGGATTCTGGCCACAATGAAGAAGCAGTTTGTTTCCCCTCATTAAAGGCCACTCAAACCTATTAGGTTTCCCCATACTGTAGCCTGAGCATTGACTTTACTCTCATCGAACACAGATCAGTATGCGAAAGGGTCAGCCGCGGCCATCCGTCAATAGGCTTCCGTGACCCTACACCGGTGGTCAGGAGCACAGTGAGACACAGGCGGATGGATGAGATGAGAAAGTTCTGGGGCCAATACGGTGCAGCTGACCTCTGCCATGTAAGGACAAGAAATGAAAGGCAGGACAGGGAGGTATCAGCTTTACTGGCATGACATCAGCCTCCCTATGGCCTCGAGCAGGCACTGTTGCTTTTGAGCCAGGGAAAACATGACGCCACTCCCTCTGGGAAAAAAGGCATAATTACGAAATCACTGTGCACACTGTGACTTGAAAAATGAGAAATGCACTTGATGAATATGTTAAACGGCGTGTTCAAAATGTCTCAGTGTGCAGAATATGGGCAGTGAAAGCTTTTTTAAAATAAAGATTATTTAGTTAGTAATGTTAGGATTTATTATTCAGTAACTTATAGATGGTTTAGTAACTTCTATGAAACTAATACGTATGTAGTTATGTGAATGAGAAACTAACCTGTGGGCCCGCATACATAAAATTCAGGACTTACTGGTGGATTGAGATTTTTATTACACACTTATAGCATGCAATTTAAGAATAATGCAAGTAGTTTGAATATATTTTCTTTGGAGTAGTTACTAAATATTAAGACTTAGGATATAATAAGGTTGGGATTTAGGGGATAATCATTGATCATAATTGTTAGTTACAGTTTGAAATTTTGTAAATGTAATGAAAAGGCAGATGTATTATTTATGGAATTAAGGAGTAGGCAAAACTATTTATTAAGTCATTCCCAGTCATCAGGTTGTCAGGACTAAATCAAGGCCTTTTTTCACCTCTTTCAGCAAGTGTGTAGGTTTAGCTGTTCATCAGCCACCCCCCTGTAACGTCTTTTTTTCTCTCGCACTTGCTCGCTCTGTCTCTCTCGCTCTCCCCCAGTGACACGCTCTGCTGATCCTCGTGAAACAGTAGACTGGGGGGCTGTTGGGATCTCAGCTGTTCTCTGGCCGTACTTGGACTGGGTCTTTGGCTCTCAGGGCCCTTATCTGTCGTCCTGCCCTTCCCTGGCCCTTTGCTGAGGTCCTGATGGTGCTACAGCTGCTTCTACAACTCTCAGGCCTCGCCCACAAGGAGTGTGTGTTTGGGGGGTGGGGTGCGGGGTGGTTGGGGTGGGGGTTGAGGGAAAGCAGACTAGCCTCAGAGCTCCAGTCACAGCTACAGGCTATCAGGGGATTGACCTATTCATGCTCCACCCACTGAGGATTACTGTTGTAGCAGTTGTGTTTGAACAGACCAGTATTTGATTACTGAAATCACTATTGCTCGTTCCATTTTATCCCAGGAAGACGGAGAAAATTTAGAGGCTAACAATTCAATGAAAAACTGATTTTATGTTTTAACAAGACTGTAAAATTTGACAGTTTGCTCATATTTGTGAGTAAGTATGTATTTTACACTGTGCTGCTCCACAAGTGACTAAATGTAAGTATGTCATTTAGGACGTGATTGAGAAAGCAGATAAAATGCAACTTTATTGCTTGCTAACAAGGCTAACTAATCTAGCTGATGTTAGCTAGGTCCAGAAACTGTGGAACTGTGGAAAAAAAAACACCTTGTGTAAGATGACAAGTCCTCATCAGCATCCAGTGTTGTACCACGTAGATGTAGCTTTAGCTCATATTTGAAGAGGCAGCCTCTGTTTCATCCACACCAAAACTATTTCCCTCTGACTTTTTTCTAAATTTTTATTCCTTTTCCACAGTTAACAAGATGCCCATTCATTAGCACTAGGGAATACTTGAATATCAAAATTTGTCAGGATGCACATCCCTAGTAGTCAAGCTGGCATGATGGCACATTCATTGTTGTCATTTTAAGCCTGCCTAGATTCAAGTAGCTACAACAACATAAATTGAGACATCTAAACTGCATTCCAGCAAGGCCTGACTGCTCTCATCTCATTCTATGTTACTATGCTTTTTTTTTTTTTTACCATACTTTATTCCGTAATGTTTCCTCTCTGTATCTCATGCATTTTTTCTCTCTATGTCTGTCAGGTGTGTTATAACACTGTGAGCTTTTGTAAATGTCCTGTGATTAATATTTTGATTAGTTCTTCAATTGCTTTCACAATTGCAGAGGCATACCTTTAGTATATGTGGTCTTTGTATTCAAGGTCATTGTATTTATTGTGTTCAGTCTGTTTTTGCTTCAGCCAGCTGCTGTTCATGTTTGTTGAGCCCAAGGAGACCGCACTGCACTTTCTACACTGAAAAATGGCTGTTTAATTGGAAGATAAATGTGAATGAGGAGTGTGTAAATCCATCTCTCGAAGTTTCAGTGCGCACAATTTTAGTTCATTGCTTCAAGAGCGGTGAGTTTTCTAAGGAAGAGCCTTCATCGAAGGCCACATTGCGTAAACAGCAGCGCTGCTGCGAGCAGATGTTTATGTAAGAACACATCTATATTTTAAAATGAAAATTGTTACTCAGCTTTGGCTCTGAACGAGAAGGAAGGGAAAAAAAGACGAGATGCAGCAACACTCTTTTCAAATCCTCTCTGGTGCCTGGATGCTGCGATGACACTTATCCTCCTTTCTGCATCGTTTCTAGTTTCTCATCAGGCAATGCAAAATAGCCTGCGGTTTCAACCATCCAAAAACTTAACACAAGATTCCTAACCAAGTGAACTCTGAATGAATCGTACCATTTCAGCCTTTTATCCTATAATGAACTGAAAGGATTGGCTGGACTTGCCAGTTGTTTTCTCTTTTTTCTGCGGTCGTGGCCTGAGGAAATTGCAGGGTACAGGGCGATGTTGTTTTTGTTTAGCTGCCCCAACGAGACTTGGGGGAGGCTGTGGCTCGGGCTGCCGTGATGTCACTTTGAAAAATTAAAAAGGTGAAAAATGCTATGTGCCCAAAGGCTTTGTTAGAATTATTATTATTATTATTATTATTATTATTTGAATACTTCAAACAGATTCAGCATTCATGTTGTATTCCTGTCATTCTTTTTTCCAATCTGATATGGCGTATCTACACATCCAGTGACAGACTATTGTGCATCAATTTTTCTATAAAAAAAATCTCATCAGTTCACAACCTTTCCCAGTTTGTGAGTCACAGGCTTCCACGCTGCCTGGATTGCATAAACCTTTTATATAATGTAGCATTGTGAAACATAGTCACTATGAAGAGGATTGAAATGTCATGGGGGAAGAGCATAGCATCAAATATTTATTCTAAGCCATTTGAAAGTTTTCCCATAAAAAGCAGAAGTACTAACCCACCAATAAGAGGGTGCCATAACAGCTCGGGAGTTACAAAAATAAAATCGTCTCTGTGTGTTTGAACGGAGGGAAATAGCTCTGCTCTCTGATGTAACCACAGCGGTTGTTTTTCCAGTACAGTATCTCTTCTCAGATGGAGATAAGGTACGATGCTAGTAGAGATTTCTAGTACGTCTTGCATATGACTGTGTCATCTCTGTGTTCTGTGATTTGTGTGTGTGTGGCACTGAGACACATTAACGTGTGGCATCTCTAATATCCTCATGTGCTCCGCTCCCTCAGGAGGAAGATGTCGATTCATCTGTGCTGTTTACCATTTCTGAGTTGGGATCTGGGCAACATCAAAAGGCTGCCATGCCACTTAACACAGCTCGCAAGCTGCCTTTGGGGGCAAAAGAGGGGTGGGGATGTTTGGGCAGGGGGGTTGGAACTCCTCAAAGCTTCGGTGGGATTAGTTATCTCTAGTGACGACACTTTCTCTATTTCTATCTCTCTTCTTCTCTCATTCTCTCGCTCTGTGCTACAGGACAGCCTTGCCAAAAGAGCCAGGGACACATGCCATCACTTCACACGGCAAGTCCAAAAGAACGCTTTCATGCAGACTTTAGCGTTAAGTGTTGTGTGTGTGCAGGAATGTATGTGTTTGAGCACATTTGTGTGTGAGAGACTGAGCAGAAAAGAAGAAGGTCTTCATTTAAAATATAGCATTTCAGTCATCCGCCTCAAGCAGGAATGATTCACTTATTGACAAACTCGTAAAAGGCAACAGAAAGCTTTGAAATTTCCGAGGTTGAGCGCAGAACATTCTGCATATCGCTCCATCTCAACCGTTATTTCATCGCCTACTATCTTTTTAGAAAAAAAACAGGACATAGGTTTGATGACATTGAAGTAATTATCCTTGAAGCTTTCATGGGGATCCTCGAAACTCAAAGCCAGCTTCAGCATGAAGATGTCTGGTCATTACATCGACATATTGTCATGATGAATTTTAAAGGTGAAAAAATTTCAGAGCTTAGCTTACAGTTTTTCCTCAACAGTGAGACACTGTGATGAAGATGTTTAGAGAGCTGGTGAAAACTTGGCCTTCCATTTGATGTGAAAAGACTATCAGGTGTTGATGTTTTAAAGCCGGAATGACACAATGCTTCAAGTGAACAACCAAAGGCTTATTTTTACACATCAATGTGGAATTAACTTTAAAAACTTTATAAAGACTCTTTTGGCTGATGACCAACTGTCATTAGTCGACAATTAATTGTGAACCAGCAGGCCTAAAATCAAGGACCCGGCCCATGAGATTTTGTAAAACGGATAGTATTGGTTCTAAAAGCTAATTGGCTGACGTACATTCAAAGCCATTGTTAAATACTCAATGTATGCAGACTTATGAGCGTACTCATCAGCTAAATTCTGTATTAATGTACCAAGATTTTAAAACCTGTCATATGGATTGTGGAACTAGGGGTGGGAGATACGGCAAAGGCATTATATGATGATAATTCAAGACAGTACTAGTAGGTGGTGCCAAGCATTGGTTTGTACATAAAGTCAATGTACTTTATGTACACACCCTAAGAACTACATTAGAACCCAGTTTAGTTTAAACTGAAACTCAGTTTAAAGTAGTGGTAGTAGTCCATGATTAAACAGACCAATCAATGTACCTCAGTAGCTCTCCATCTATCTCGTCCTTCTTTTTAGTTTTGCACACCCGTGTGATTTGCTCAGATAGCTGTGCATCACACTTTTTCTCAGGGAAAACGGATGAAGTAATTCTCTTATCACTTGCGGATGTCTTTTATATGGTAGTGCTATCATTCTCACAAAACTACATTCATCCACGCATTTATTTGTTTTAGTAGTCCTATACTGCAGAACCAACTGCCTGTTGTGCCCTCATGCATACAGTTCAAAACTCAATATGACTGATGAGCATTTAAACAGGAGCTGCTCTTTGATGTAAATGAAATAAAATTAAGTGAACCTTTTTTTTCAACCAATTGTGTTGGTGAAACAATTGTTTATTTGTCATGTAATTGTTCATCAATTCATCATTTACATCCCTAATTTGAAGTGCAACAATTAGGGACAAACATTCTAGCCCTTTTGAAAGGCTTTCAGAATTGAAATCCATCTGTGAACTATCTGCATTGTTTTATTGCTTCAAATACAGTTTAACTCTCCCAGAGATGCGTTTGATATGAGAGGTGGTAGTCTCAGGTTAAGCCCCATGTGCACTAAATATCTCTTTTTTTCTTGTCTTTCCAAAACACGCATGTGCATATGCATTAAATTGGTGCCAAATAGTTTTGTTTCTCTGATCGCAGACCCCAAAAAAATCCCAGACTACAATTAGCACAAGCGAAAAAAAAAAAAATCCACCAGGAGAATGGCCTCCCCGCATGAAATGGATCTGCTCGGTGAGGGTCATCGCTTTATCCTTGAGAAACTGAGAATCCATTCATCGGCTCGGCTTGGAAACCTGACTGACGCAAATGGATCACTGGGAATAGGAGCGTCCCAGCAGTAATTATGTTACAACGCTTCTACCGCACACGACCGTGGGGCGGGGGAGCAATGGTGGCACATCTCTTGTTCCATTGCAAGTTTTTTTTTTTTTTAATCTCATGTCCTTTTTTATCGCTGTACATGTAGAGGCATACGTGCACACTCACACATACGTAGACCATATCTTGGACTGTGTTTTAACAGTTTAATATCAGTTTTGTTGTACCAGCTCAGACAAATCTCAGTCTTTGGAAAGAGATTGACTGTGACATTTACAGTGCCCAATAGCAGAGCATGCATAAAGAAGCTGCATTTGAAAAGACAACACCAACTGTGCAGACCAGATCCAGATGGCAAATATCCTGATATTATGTCCGTAGCCTGTTTCATAAATTCTTTCTCTGCCTTCCAAAGTTTGAAACCAAATAAAATGACGGAACGCCTGGATACTGAACTAAATCCAAGGAAGAGTGCCACAGGTAGTCCTACTCCAGCAACTGATTTCTCTAATTAGTTCTCTTACTTCCTTTTTAAGTTTGTTAGTTTATACTCAGGTAGTGCTGTGCAGTGTTGGTATGAATTGATATAGATATAGAACCTTCAGTAGCATGACTTAAGGACATAATGAATGATTGAGGCAGAGGGACTTTTGGAGTGCAGGAGCCACACTGACGTTTCTTCTGTGGCTTTTTCAACGCAGTCCCGGAGGCGTCTAGTCTAGTCAAAGTCACCTTGCAGAGTCCTCCCTAACGGGCTCTCGCCCTTGCTGGGGTCTGTGATTGATTGCAGTGATGACTATTGTGGAGTGTTTTTGCTTCCTTTCAGTCTATTCTATTCTGTTTCTTTAACATCTGTTTCTACATTATTAATTATTTTTGTGTTTATTCCTGAGTCTCAAAATATTGCCTCTCTTCCAGCCACAGATATCACTTAGAATGCTTATATTAAGTGCATAAAATACATATATTACATTTCTCTCCTGGACTGTTTCCATTTTTCCCCAGCAAGTCTTAAAAATATAACAAAAATGTAATTCAGTTATTGCCAGTAGATTTTTTGACAGAAGTAAGCATTTATCTCAAACACCCAAGGTATATATGAACAACTGGCAGAAAATACAGTGCATTTAAGGGGTTAACTCTTTATAAATACTCTAAAAAATGGACGCTAAACTACTTTTTTGGAGACAAGCTCACTGGGGTCACTAGGTGGGCACCTTGCTAGACCTCATTCTCTTTACATTTTTTGTTTTAAGTATTTTGAAGTTGGCTCCAGGCTTTTAACTTTATTTTTCTGTTTAAAGGGTATGAAAAGGTACAAAGCAAAAGTGATGTAGTGAACCTTAAAAACTCATTTAACCCTATTAAATCGAGCGTCTCACCAACTCCTTTCAATCTGCCTTCACAGAAATTACAGCATGAGCACGTCCAAGTTGGTAACAGTGTACCGTATCAGGGGATAGCACTTTTCTGTGTGATGCCATGTTTCTGTTACTGTATAAAAGGTGCACAAGGCTTATTTTATTTGTTGGATGCGCTGTGATTTTTCAGAGTAGTGGAGAAATGATGAGAGTGCTCACTGTAATTGATACAGAAAGGCACTATGAACTTTAAGCAGGATTAAAGTGTCACTGTCATAACAAAACCTCATGTCTCCAAAAAACTTTATGGGAGAGAGAAATAAGATGTCATATTTGAAAATTACAGACAATAAGCTAGATAATGTATTTTGTCGCTGGCTTATCAGAACATTTTCTTTTCCCCATAATATTTTTGGAGATATGAGGTTTTGCTACAACAGTGGCAAATTAACCCTGTTCATAGTGATGCACTTCTGCATCAGTTAAGGAGCACTCTCAGCATTTCCTCACTACTAATACCTTTAAATGCTCCTGTGTTTTGCTACATGCTACATGATCATCAGCAATCATGCTGTTGGAGAGCACTGGGAGCTTCTCCATCTGGGGAGTTTTGGATGTGGTGATGGTATTCAGGAGGTGATAAGTGACTTTCCCTCCCGCTCTGTGGCTGGCTCCTTCCTGGTTGAGGTTAGGTACATGCTAGCAGGATAGGTGATTGAACTGGCATTGATCCGATTTGGGATTATGGTGCGGTCAGTAGAGAGATTAACCACTTGCTGTTTGTCTTCTGAGCAGTGTTAGTGGCTGGCTGTATTGGGGCCAAACAAAATATTCAATTTCTCTCTCTCGCTCTCTCTCTTTCTCTCACACACACACACACACACACACACACACACACACACACACACACACACACACACACACACACACACAAATGCATTTTAAAATTTGTTTTTACAACATTTGAACTGCACTTTATGTGATCACTTGATTACAACTTGACCAGCAGAAACTGTACAAATTTACTTGAAGTAAATATTAGTTGCATCACATACATTTAATGTTTTTCCCTTCTCACCCTTCTCATGTAAAGTCAGCATTTCACACCAGGTTTTGTTACAGCAGTACAATATGTTGTAGGATAGTGCACATGCACACAAGTGGCCACATCAACACATGTACATGCAAACCGTCTGCCCACAAAGCAGTATACACAAATCCACACTCTTGGCAGGCCTGTGTGAGAGACTGGATGAGATTAAAGAGATAGCTTTGGCAAGAAACAAAGGCAGCTCAGACCTAACTGTGAATCTAGCCAATCCACCACGATGCTTCACCTCTAAAATACTTATGTTTGTATGACATTATCTTGGTATGAGAATCATGCTTTGCCATGCGCATGTGAGGTCGGGTGTAGCCGTCAGTGCGGTGCTACGGGTTCCAGACAATGAAAACATCTGGCCCTCAGACACACCTCTTTGCTAAGAGTCAGGTAAGGACAGAAATGCTGCCACGTGGAACCATGACTTCGAGACAAATCTCGGATTTGCTCCTCAATAGACACATCCTCCTGTGAGGAGATATGCTGTCAGCTCCTATTTCTGTCCATTTTGGAGAAATGAAACTGTGCTATTTCAGATCCCGCCACATCCTTCCCCTTTCCCACCCCTCCACCCGGGCAAAACATGAAATCCCTCCCCAGTTAGAGCACAAGAAAACCAAGTCTAGCGTAGGCAGCATCGCATGTGTATGAAGCATGACCACTGATTACTTCAAAATTTGTTTCTTTTGCGAAATCTCTTGGTTTCCAGCCACTAAATATAGACTCCAGAGGTTTCATTGTTTGGTGACGCATCCTTCTGGACTGTCCCCTTTGGCCCTGATGAACAGAAAGCTTTTAATATTTTTCTAGAGATGCAAAAATTTACACCTTAATCTTGAAATAGTATACACCGAAGTAGGCTCCATTGTGAAACAGGCAAAAGGCACTGCAAATGCAGAAAGCCTTAAAGAACCAATATCATGGAAAACCAAATTGTCCTCACTTTTTGAAATAAAGTTTGATGTAGTATGTAAATATTGTTAAAGTTTCAAAACTAACCACTCACTACACAGTCCACTTTCATATAGTCCATACATGGAACCTAAGCTGCAAAAAAGATCTTCACTGTTTTTGTCACAAAAAAATGCATTTACACATATGCTCCTGTTTATCCTATAGCAGTTTAGCTTTGCCCATTCATGCTGAAAAGAGTGTTTCAGTCCAGACTGCTATTTGAAAGAGGCATAGTACAGGACAGCTACTCACAACAAGAGTTTATTTACATACACCAGTCTTAAAGGCACAGTAACAAACCAGCCTGTGTAAACCTAACAGGTTAAGAGAGGTTGGAAAATGGTCATGTAAAGACAAAATTACTGCTGTTTGTCGTACATATAACAACTGAAACAATGAAATATAAGAAAGATGTAGGAAATAGGACTCCTGATAAAAGGCTTTGAGAGGTATACATCTGTATGTATTAATGAAGTTAACATAGTGCGAAAAGTCCTATCTGCACAGCATAGACGATGTGTTTGGTATCGTTCTGACCGAGTTCTTGCTGTTCAAAGCCTCCTTCTCACTCATTTCTGCACATACCCCCCTCCCCCTTTCATAGATCTTATTAATTATATCTCATTAGTTGCCTTGGAAACAGGTGAGGGAATGAGGAGAGGAGGGAGGAGAGCGAGAGAGAGCTAACGAAGGGAGGATTGAGAGAGAGTGAAAGAGAGAGTGAGAGCAGCTTAGAGTGAAAGAAAGAGAGAGAAAGAGTGAGAGACGCTGAGAAAGTGAAAGAGAGAAAGCAGCTCAGAGAGAGAGAGAGAGAGAGAGAGAGAGAGCAGCTCCTATAGGATCATGCTAGTGTTAGATTAGCATCAGTAGACATTAACACCAGCGCCACTGCTGGCTTTGCTTTGGGCCTGCTGTGGAGAGGGAGATAAGAGCCACGCTTATCCCAGCCAGCCGCACTGTCTGCAGGTACAAAGCAGCCCAGAAGACCTCCACAACAAAGCTTCAACTCCACCAACTCCTCTCTCCCTCTCATGCTCACCCTGTCTCTGTTTCTCTTTCTCCTCGTGTTCACACATCACTCCCTCTTACACATAGACTTCATCTGGGACTGAGCTGTGTAGCATAAGCATTTTATTGGTTAACAGTAGCCTGACACTTATTGATGTTTTTAGTATTTCTGTAGTTAAACATGACTCTTTTTGTGAAGAAAGCCTCGAGAAGAATTTAACCAGACTGCACTATGAGCACTGTAAAGCACAGAGGTGGAAAGTTTTTCTTACTTTGGTATCAGTGAGCTTGAGTTCATTGACTGAATCATGAACTCAGAAAAGTATTTTGAATTCAAATATGCATTCTGAAATTTGCTCAAACAAGAATCATCTGAAACACACCAGCTGCTTTTTGAAAGCTTTTAGAATGGTCTGTTTAAAGGGCCACATGGTTTGAAATTTTGTTTCCTAGTACAGTGAACTTAACAATTTTAAGTATGGCAAAAGTGTCCAAAATACTTTTTGGAGCCCCATGCGTGGATGGGCATAATATTCTCTTGCACATTTAAAGAATTCTCATTATCTACCTTGAGTTATGTTGTCACTGTCATATAAAAACCTACCTTCATTTTTCTAGTTTTCATTACTCGTCCAACATCCAGAAAATATTCACCATTCACCAAAGCACATATTTATAAACCCATCATAGTATTACTTAAAAATGATTTCAATTCTAAAATCAGTTCTATGCAAAAGTTTGGACGCTCATGATCAAAGTACATTTATTGTTAAAAACTAGTTAATATGTCCTCCACAGAAAGCAAAATTCTGCACATTTTAATGTACTGTTGGTATTTATTTGCTTATGTTGTCATTTTGGAAAAAATATAGCATAAAATGCACCTAATATGTTAAATTCAGCAAATAAATAGGAATTGTGCACTAAAATGAGCAGAAACTGGCATATTTAGGTTTGTTCCCTGTTGAAGGAGTGTTGTTTATCAACAAAATATGTATATAATATGTATATAAAATGTATGTATATAAATGTATATAAAATATGTATCAAATATTTGACTCTGGGTTTTCAGACTTGTTTATAGCCTGTGTAGTTCTGTTGTTTGCGGCTGTAACTCTGCAGTTTCCTTCAGCATTAGTAAATGTTTTATCTTTCTTTCTGTCTTTCTATATATCCACCTATTCATTTAGCACAAATCCATTTTACCGTAGGCCGCATCAATTGCTATTGTTTTTGCTTTCGCACTATGTTAGTTTTACAAATGTTAGTGTTGGGTTTGGCCTGGCGATACGTGGTTCACAATTCCTCCTCCACATTGCACAGACATGCACCCTGTTTTGTATTGTTTCCTTGGAAGTTGACTTGCTCGAGAAGTCCCTCTTTGGTATCGCTTGCTGTTATCGCATGTTGATTCTCGGTTATGTAAGCTGGGTCGTGTTTTAGCCGCTTATCAGCCGAGGCCGAACTAAGGAGAGGCCTGCCTTTTTTTTTTTTTGTCAGACAGCAGAAAGTGAGTGAGAGCCCGCGGAGGGGGCGGCGAGTAGCCCGCGAAAACGACCCTGGTTGTAAACACAGCGAAACATGGCGCTCGAATCCACTGGAGATGGGCTTGTGTTGTTGTTTAGTCTCTGACTTTACAGGCAGGAAAGATAACAAGGGGAAGGATCAGAGCGGATGCTTGTCCCATAGGCGTGCTGCCTTTTTGCTTTTTCTTCTCTCTCTCTCTCATGTCTGACTGCCTGTTAGTGGTCATCTGTAGGGGTCTGAAAAACAGGAAGTGAGGAGCAGGATGTAGGAGTGCGCTCTGCTCTGCCCACGGGCCTTCGGGACGGGCCGCCCACAGGAAGTGGCGCTGCTGTCACAGTTGCGCCTGCCCGACATTCTGGCAGCCGCCTTCAAGTGGGAGAAACAAGAGACTGGGCAGGACACTCGGGCCTTTTTTCATTCTGCTGCTTTCATTCACTTTTACTTGTGAGGAAAAGGCAACCTTTGAAGTACACATGGGAAAAAGGGTTTGTTGTGCTTTTTGTGTCAGTGGAGTTCAGGGACGTTGTACAAATCTCTGCGTCCTGTGCAGCTACAGTCTTAAAATGTTAAAAACAATTGCATAAATAGAGATGTAAAATACATGTACAAAATACATTTCACTCTCTCTCTGTATTCCTAAACAAATTTCAAGAAATTTTGGGGTTGAAAATTAAAATTTTCAATCAAAGAGATCAATTCTACAGTTCTCCCAGCTATGATGCCTGTGGAAAAGTTAAAATATTTTGATTGTGTTGTCTCTAGAAGTACAGTGTTGCTGTTTTAACAGAACATTGTAACAGAACACATCTCTGAAGTGGTAACTTTATTGAAGAAGGAAAAAATGCTCTTTACCTTAAACTGTTACTATAACAAAATGATTCAGTAACACTTTACCAAAGGGTAGCATTCATAAGTCTACATGACACCCACATGAGCCTTTCATAACAAATGACAAACCTGTATAGACATCAGTTGTTGCGGTGCTTGGAATACGTTTTTTGCCACCTGTCATGAAAGGCATGTAGGTGTTTTGATATAAAAGCAATTATAAGCTGTTTTCAACAGAATTGTGGTCCAGAATATCTGAATAATCTATTGGGTCATCAATCTCACTTGAAAAGGAAACAGTTGATTTTGTGTTCTGGCATGCTAGTGTGTTGTCATAGTCCAGTGAAAAGGACTATTATGCACAAAAGTCCTGTATTTTTCCATGTCCAGCTCATTTTTAATGCAGCACACTGTAGTCAGTTGGGGAAAGGGAGCTTTAATGTAGTAAGGGATTAGGGCAGCCCACTGCAAAATGATAGGTTTGTACTACAGTGAGGTGCCGGGGTTGTGTGTAAAGGTTTTGGCAGCCACAAAAGGGGTTATACTGTTTGGTGTATGTGTGATGGTGGTGGTGGGAGGAGGTAATTACAGTGTGAGTTGAGTGTGTTTTATTGAGTGTGAAAGGCCTGACCCCAGCACGAGCCCTCCCACTCTACTGAAGCCATGTCCCACAGGAGAAGGAAGGAGAGTGAGAGAGAGAGATATAGTCAACTAACACAAGGCCTGAGTCACTCTTTTTCACATATGCTTAGACACTTGAACACACACAACGCTCACAAGGACTGTGATTTACATTTATATTGAACCTCTTATCCTCACATCTCAAATACAATACACACCACTCTAAAGCAGTGTTAGGAACAATGGAGTTCACTTGTTTGTTAGTCATGAGACTGTAAAGACCTCATTGAGAGCTGTCTTTTCTTCACTGATTCGGTTACCTTTCCTGCTCTGCATAAACGGGTATAACACCTAAGTTCTGACTTCATAATGTAGATAATTGAGAATATGGAAACATGTCTGAATAGATATTTCATTTTGAGAAACTTGAAAGACTCATTTTGAAAACCCTTGAATTCCCCCACACTTTCAAGACAGGAAACTTTGTGGCATTTCTCACAGTCGCCCACTGTTGTGTGTGAGTTACGAATGTGAGGTATGAAAGTGCATTCCGGTGTGTCGGTGTACTGTGATATAGACTGCCCCATATCATGGATACCTTGATAGGTCCAATAATGCTGAAATGCGAATAGCCAATAATAATAGTAATAATATTAGTAATAATAATAATAAGAAGAATAAATACATTGTAACAAATACAAACATAAATTATATATATATATATATATATATATATATATATATATATATATATATATATATATATATAACCTACCAACAGTATTATTATTAATACTAATGTAATTTTTAATATCACCAAAACTGTCACCATCAGATAAACAGCACTTAAAGCTGTCACCTTGGAGAAAGAGGAGAAAATCGAGCTCCACTCTTGATTGATGGAAAAATCCATTGTAGGAAGACGACACTATGGGTCTGAAAGGTAGCTGTCAAGAAGCTGTTACTAAGAAAAAAATATTTATGGGCAGATTGTGAGAAGCAAAATATGCAGTCAACTTGTAAGAACTTTGAAGAGGTAGAAAAATATCCCTTTGAAAAACTGAAAAGAAGTCTCCTGAAAAGAATGAAAGAGGTAATAAAGGATGCGTGGTCACACTAAATACTGAAAGGGCATATAAATGGCTGTTTTAACTCTAAATTAGATAAATAAAGGGTGCAGTTTGCACTGTACTGTACTGTATATCATGATATCATTTTATTCCAGGAAAATATTGTGATATAAATGTGTGTTCGTATTGCCCATGTGTGTGTCTACATGTGTGCATGGGCCTTGTGTGTAGACAGGTCAGGGTCAGGGCAGCACATGCACATGTGTAAAAGCAGCAGTCTGTGCACATTACATGTGCTATGTACTTCCATTGATTTTCATCTCAAACATAGGCAGCCGCTCCCACAGAGGCATGTTCCCGGCTTATCGATCAGAGCACTGGGTTAAATCAGAGACATCACGGAACAGGTGCAGTCCGAGCACACCAAGCAGTACGGACAAACTGCATCCATCAAGGGGAATATAATTAATAGCTTAATGCCTCAATTCACTCAAATCACACTGGACAGATTACTGTATGTTCTTGTGTTTGTGTGAATATCTTCTGCTACTCCTTTGCTTGGTAAATAGAGCATAGGAAAGAGAAGACTCAGGAGTACTGAGAAGGGACAGCAGATTGTAGAGGAGCAGATGAGTGTTGGGAAGGTTTTACTGTGTCTTTGCTTGTGGGTGGGGGTGGATCCAGTGCAACAGCGTTGGCTTGGCTCCCAGCAGCCACGTGCTTGAGCCGTCCAGCAGGGTCTTAGACAAGTCACTGCCAAAGCAGCTTTGTAACTGACCACAGAAGAGGGGGCAGAGGCTTGACTCTGCACTTGCTAAGCACATCTGACCAGGAAGCCTGTTTCTGGATCAGTTTTTGCAGTCACTGCAAAGAAGCAGATTGTGTGGCTGTATGATTATGCTTGTGTGCATACTTTTGCAACACTACTGTAAGTGAATGAAAGCTATTGTTAAATTAGCATTGTGCAAATGAGAAGTGGTCGTCATTAGTTTCCATCCATTGTTAATTACATTAAAGTAATACTTTGGTGGAGAGTGAAATGTGCAAAATTTTCTTTATCAGCTAAGACACTGTTTAACGTCTGAACTGTGTCTTCAGTTTCGCACTTGAGGTACGGATTTAGTGTAGCAAAATGGTAATGGAAGCATTAGCATTGTGCAAAATGCATGCGTAGATCATCATCATATTTAGTTGTTAAGTAATCTCAAATAGACTTTCAGTAGGTGGATTCTCTATGCAGCATACTTTTCTACAGTATGTCATACAGTGTTAGAAACTACATAAGCAAGTATGTCAATGAGTAAAATAGTAAAAATGTGTTTTTTTTTTCTGTTACTACTCCTTTAACATCTCTGGGTGAACTACTGCTTTAAAGAGTCTCACATTGTAATTATGGATCAAGATATAATTGCTAGCTAAACCAAATGATCACAAAAAAAAAGGAAACCCAGTCTAGTATCAGCTATTTCCTACAGTCAATCCTTCAAAGCAAAACTGATCCAGAAACAGCTCCATTGTTTGCCCAATTATCTCAGCCTCCTTCCTCATCTACCTGCGTTCCATTCACACAGCATACCCATCACTCATCTCCCAGAAGAACTGCAGCATGCACGTCAGTTTCGTCGTTCTGAGCTGTTTAATTGATGCCTGTCGTTTATGCCTGGCTTTGTGTGACAGGTGCGAGAATGCAGCACTAGCAGACAGGCGATAAATAAATAAATAAGCAAACAAACACCATGGGCCCCTTGTTTCCCCCTGACGAGGTGTTGATTGTCTAAGCAGTTCCATCTGCGTGTCTGACTGAACGTGTGACTCAACTCACATGTACAGACATTAGTCTAACTTAGCAAGTGATTCCATGCTAAGGAACTGATCTTTTACTACAAACGTCTCATGCAGTGAAGGGGGCTTTGGGCCAGCAGTAGGGGAATGGAGCTCCTGTACAGTGAAGTAACTAGAGAATGTGCTCTATTTTAAAGCACAGAGTACATCCATCAGGCCGGATAAGTTATTGTATTTGCACGCCAGGCTATTCATTGTCACTGCCCTCCTTGTAATGCTTGATAATGTATTGAAGGCATGGACCACTGCCACTACCAACAAAAACACACAATGCGTAGCCTACGGTGCTATTAAGATAACACAGTATGTTTAACTTACTCTCAGAATCCGCTGATAGTTTGTCTGTCTGCTGAGTTTGACCTAATTTAAAGTCAAATTCAGAACTAAACCTCTAAAGAAGCAGGGTTCAAGGAAGCCCTTTTTGCATTGACTACAGGCAGACCCAGTAGACCTTAAGCGTTTTCATTTTCATGCAATAGAATGGATAGAATAATACAGTTAAACCATCAATATATATGTGGGCTAGATGTTGGTTCTTTGGCCCACAGTTTTTGAGACGGTGTTGCTCACAGCTCGGCCACGGCTGTGGAGACGTTTATGAGTAGTCAACAAAGTTGATGACTTTGATTATTGACAAATTCTGAATAGTCGTTTACTTAAGATACAAGTACTCTGTAATGCTCTAAAATTATATAAAGTGTCATTCTGACTGACTGCAGTACACCACAGGAAGCATGGGGGCGATATGGCATCTGTTGTTTAATTGCACCAGAAAAGAAGAAAATCATGCAAAACAGAACTTGTTCAAAAGTGCAAAATGAGAGAAAAACAGAACGATCCTAATGGTGCAATTAATCGATCAATGCATTTATTAAATAACAATCTATGGATTCATTGATTATACTACTTGCGGTTCTAGTTTCAGAGTCTGAGCAAGTGAATGCCCTTGACTGCGAGGTGCTGTGCGGAGTGGGTGTATGTAGTAGAGCTCCAGTGAATCGTGCTGAACAGCGGAGCGAGACAGAAGGCGCCGTGAGACACTGGCGAGGTGCTGCTTCCATCTGCCCTCCTTTAAAGCACTGCACGGTCCATTCTCTAGAGCAGGAGCTCTTAGACAACCTGAGTGAAAGCAGGCTTCGTGAACGCAGGGCCAAATGGCAGCTTTCCTCCTCCGCATCCCCCGCCCGATCTAAGCATGCCGCCAAGGTGCTCCTGTCATCCGGAGGCGAAACATAGAGGCACAAAGAGGAACACAAAAGCGCTCAAGTTCCATTCAGGCCCATTAGGCTGAGCTCTACAATTCCTGACCTCTGCCATACACTGTATGACCTACTGTTACCTATAAAAATGGATAAAACTACAGACAAAATGCAGACATCAAGATGTCTGCAATGACTTTGTTAGCAATGTCATGTACTTTTGTGCATTTTTATGGATAACAATATGTTGTACAGTGTCAGAAACCACAGTTGATGTTGATTTATGCAGTCATGCAGTTTGCACAGTGATGGAGATAATAAGATTTGATTACTTTTCATCTACATCTTCATCTCCAACCTGCAGTTTAGAGAAGCTCCTTGTAGCTCAAGAAGCCAATATCAGATTCAAAACTTGGCTTGTTGACTACATTTGCGAAAATTATAAAACAAAAAAATTTTTTTTGACGGACTGTCACTTGAATCTTGTCTTATTCTTTCCCAGCCTCAGAGAAATGTCATAATATGATGCATTATGGGCCCCCCTCCTCCTCTGCAAAATGCTGTGGCAGCTCCTAAGTATAGTTTCGAGCTACAAGCTAGATGCCACAGTGTAATTCAGTTGCACTGTGTTTGGATAAGCAGAACATCATCAGCACACACAAACACAGACACAGACACACATACAGTCAGACAGCGCACTCCAACCACGTGAACGTTTCCATTCAAAGAACTTGTAAGCTCTTACACAATACATTTAATCCAGATGTTTTCATTTCAATTTGCCTATGACTGAAAAAAATCGGGATAGAAAAGATTAAATCTAACTGAAACATTTATTTGTCTGTTGTCCTGCAGCTCTTTTATGATTGGAATGTGTCAGGAGGATGTGTGTTGTCTAGCCTTTGTAAGGTCAGGCAGAAATCACCTAGCTGAGTCATTTTTCCCAGCACAAACCTGCACCGTATTTCAACTCTTTCAACTTTGATACGGTGGCCTCCAGAAAGACCTTTTTTTTGTTTTAAATAAATCAGTGAAAAGTTTTATTTCTCTCATTGTATCAGTGTAAGATAATATTGATTAATAAAGACACTGCAGTTCTGGCGTCAGAAATAGAGTTGTCTCCTATCTATTGAGTTTAAAATCACAATGAAATTGAAGAATTTTGGAATGAATTGCACGTATTCCATTTATCAGTGTAGGTTTCAGTAATAATCTTGAGAAGTGAGACTAAAACTGTATTTCTGTGTTTTCTGAAAGTCTGCCTTTGAGGCACAGTAACCTCAGTATGCGAGGGATATTAAATCTTGCCGTGAGCCGTGTTTCATTACATGGCTGCAAAAGCACATCACCCTCTCTGAGTAGTTAAAAATGTCAATGTTAGAGTGGCCTAACCATGCTTGCAGTGAAGTGTCTGCCCATGGGAGTTAATCCTATCCCTAATCTAACACACCTGCCTCTAATATCCAGATGCTCACACTTCCACACTGTTTGCTACCCTTAGTGAGTACACTTCATCCCAAAACGAGGAAAAGTGATTTTTTTTTTGTCTCAGAATGAGTGTCCTTCAAATGATGCTGTTCCATTTATCCTTAGATGCACTGATGTTTCTGTTTACACACAGATGCACTGTTTACACACAAGTCAATGACCAGGCACTTATCTAGCATAAATTCATGTGTAAACCATAACAATAGTCTAAAACTGTCACTGACAGTGACAAAATAATAAAACAAAATACAGTGGGGTCCAAATGTCTGAGACCACATTGATAATCCGTTTTTCATTTTTTTCTTATTTAAATTTAGAAATAAACAACAGAAAGTTTTAGAAATTAGATTTTTAAAGAAATTAGCTCTATAAGCTCTATAAGTTAAATGATGGTGAAATAATTAAGATTTGAAGTCATTATTCAAATTTAAGCAAAATTGTTACTTTGTAAAGTTTTATCCTTCCAATAAAGCTTGTGTTCTGATGTCTCTAAATTGGATTTGATCTTGCACAAACCTGTGGAGACCCCACTATATCTGTGAATATATTTTGATATAATAAGCAAGCTAAAGTGAACATTTTAGTGACACACCAACTAAACCTGGCTGTTAGTTGAATCAGTTGTGTTTGAGTAGGAAAACCACCAAACTGTGCTGGTCTCTGGCCTTCTAGGACTGGAGTTCATCACCCCTGATTTAAGGGTCAAGTCAGATTTTATCATTTGCTGTGGTTTGTCATATCTTTTCTCCTCAATCGTTTAGCAGTGCTGTAAAGAAAGTGATCTGGTGGTACGTTGCAGCTAGCATGATACTCTGCTTGTTACTGTGAAAGTATTTGAATATATCTAAAATCGAATGGATTGTGTGTCAGAACAGCGTGCAAGGCATTAGGCTGCGCCACTCCTGCGTGAGTGGATTGCGGGATACGGTGTGCTGAAAAAGAACAGTGTCCTGCACACATCTTCTCATTCAGATTCACTGTAGGGAAATTTTCTCATTTGCCGTGGCCAGAGTTTCCTACCTCCAGTTGCCGGGGACATGACCTCCCATGAAAACTTTTCTGCGGTGCTGGAAACACCTAAACACCCCTGTTCTCTTTTAACCCACTAATTACTGGCCCTGGGCACCCGCTGCTCCCTTCCCAAACATCCTGGTCATCACATTCTGTTGCTATATGGTCACAAAAAAAGGCGGAGAGGGAGGGAGAGCTGCTTTTTCTTGCTGCTTCTCAATCTCTGGAGGAGAGAGTTCAGCAGTGACTTTCTCTGATGAGAGATGTGTTTACATAGGCATTTTTTATTTGGGCGCATGCGTCTGTCCTCCTCTCTCGCGCTGGAAAGTGGGGATGATGAATGCCTCTGCGGAGGTTTGGGACAGGGCCGTGGCGCACCTCTTTGTGAGCAGGTTGGGCCAGAGCGAGGGGGCAGACGGAGTGCTCCCCCCCGGGGCAAAAGCAAAAGGGGCCCCGGTTCGGCTTCCACCTCCTATTGCCTCATCCTGATGCCCAGTGGATTTAAGGTTCATGTCAGCCCAAGACTGGGTGCGCTCTTAATCATCTTAAGCGCAAGAGGCTGGCAGCAGCCAGGGTTATGGAGAGGGAGAATGAGGCTGTCTCTGGAGGCACACGTGTATGTGTGTGCGTTTGTTTGTCTCCTATAGCGCCTTAGTGAGAGACAAACATTGACCTGATGAGAGGAACTAAGTAAAGAAAACCACATCCAAACACACCATGAGAAAACTGAAGGCAGACTCTTGGGGTAATACGCATTGTGAAACCAGACAGACAATCTGATCTGCTTTCTGGTGTCATATTGATTATAACATCTCACTTCCCACTCAATCAAATGTCAGCCCGTCATGCAGCAAGGGCCTTTGCGTCCGTTTCACTTGTAGCTTATGCCCGTTGCCCATTCGCAGAATATGAAACAGCCTACTACTGAATATTCACTTATCACATTTTTTTACTGCTTATTTAGGACTTAAGCATACTTTACTATATTAGCTTTTTGAAATATTTTAGGCATGCACATACAGTGCATCCGGAAAGTATTCACAGCGCTTCACTTTTTCCACATTTTGTTTTGTTACAGCCTTATTCCAAATTTAATTATATTAATCTTTTTCCTCAAAATTCTACACAAAATACCCCATTGTGACCATGTGAAAAAAGTTTTCTCGAGAGTTTTGAAAATGTATTAAAATTAAAAAACAAAGAAATCATATTTACATAAGTATTCACAGCCTTTGCCATGAAGCTCAAAATTGAGCTCAGGTGCATCCTGTTTCCACTGATCATCCTTGAGATGTTTCTACAGCTTAAATGGAGTCCACCTGTGGTTGATTGGACATGATTTGGAAAGGCACACACCTGTCTATATAAGGTCCCACAGTTGACTGCATGTCAGAGCGCAAACACCAAGCATGAAGTCAAAGGAATTGTCTGTAGACCTCCGAGACAAAATTGTCTCGAGGCACAAATCTGGGGAAGGATACAGAAAAATTACTGCTGCGTTGAAGGTCCCAATGAGCACAGTGGCCTCCATCATTCGTAAATGGAAGAAGTTCGGAACCACCAGGACTCTTCCTAGAGCTGGCCGGCCGTCTAAATTGAGCGATCGGGGGAGAAGGGCCTTGGTCAGGGAGGTGACCAAGAACCCAATGATCACTCTGTCAGAGCTCCAGCGTTCCTCCGTGGAGAGAGGAGAACCTTGCAGAAGGACAACCATCTCTGCAGCAATCCACCAATCAGGCCTGTATGGCAGAGTGGCCAGGCGAAAGCCACTCCTTAGTAAAAGGCACAAGGCAGCCCGTCTGGAATTTGCAAAAAGGCACCTGAAGGACTCTCAGACCATGAGAAACAAAATTCTCTGGTCTGATGAGACAAAGATTGAACTCTTTGGTGTGAATGCCAGGCGTCATGTTTGGAGGAAACCAGGCACTGCTCATCACGAGGCCAATACCATCCCTACAGTCAAGCATGGTGGTGGCAGCATCATGCTATGGGGATGTTTCTCAGCAGCAGGAACTGGCAGACTAGTCAGGATAGAGGGAAAGATGAATGCCGCAATGTACAGAGACATCCTGGATAAAAACCTGCTCCAGAGCGCTCTTGACCTCAGACTGGGGCGACGGTTCATTTTTCAGCAGGACAACGATCCGAAGCACACAGCCAAGATCTCAAAGCAGTGGCTTCAGGACCACTCTGTGAATGTCCTGGAGTGGCCCAGCCAGAGCCCAGACTTGAATCCGATTGAACATCTCTGGAGAGATCTGAAAATGGCTGTGCACAGACGTCTCCCATCCAACCTGATGGAGCTTCAGAGGTACTGCAAAGAAGAATGGGCAAAACTGCCTAAAGATAGGTGTGCCAAGCTTGTGGCATCATATTCAAAAAGACTTGAGGCTGTAGTTGCTGCCAAAGGTGGTTCTACAAAGTATTAAGCAAAGGCTGTGAATACTTATGTAAATATGATTTCTTTGTTTTTTAATTTTAATAAATTTTCAAAACTCTCGAGAAAACGTTTTTCACATGGTCACAATGGGGTATTTTGTGTAGAATTTAGAGGAAAAAGATTAATTTAATTCAATTTGGAATAAGGCTGTAACAAAACAAAATGTGGAAAAAGTGAAGCGCTGTGAATACTTTCCGGATGCACTGTAGGTTCTGTGCAAACCTTAAATAAGCAACCCGTAATGCAACCCATCAAAACATTAATGATAAAATAAATATTTCAGTTCTGAAATCTGAAATTTGTCTGAGCTGAGTCTGAAACTAAACTGCCTGATATGCAAACATTTTAAGCTTCCCTATGTAAGAACCTGGTTTTATTTAAACTGAGGGGCAGACAACTTATTTTTATTGAAGATATATGACCAGATACTAAAGAAATATATAATGATGGGCTGTTGAAAGTTCTAGATTATAAAGTTAAAAATCATATATATATATATATGTGTGTGTGTGTGTGTGTGTGTGAGTGTGTGTACACTATAGCCCAAGTTTAAATGAATGTCATCTGGACATCACTATTTCTAGCTGCACACTTTTTAAGTAGGCCTATCTAGGGAAACTATTTGCTTATTGCACCCTCATACTTGCATTTCAGAAGTGTTTCTCCATTTGACTGTCAAAGCTATTCAAATAGTAGCTGTTTTTAGGGGAAATTAAATAAAATAAACCGTCCTTATCCAATGACTTTGGTCAAACAATTCTTTATTTGTTGGTTAACGGTTCATTGGTTAATCATACATTCCTACTTCCTTTACTTTAATTATGGACAAATGTGTTCTGAAGCCAGAACTGACCTGCTTGGACTAAATGAGTTACATGGCTGAAATACTGCACTCACTGTATGAGAGCACATTGCTGAACACAGGGTGTTGTGTGGCACTGCGTAACAGTAGCAGAAGGTTGAGCCCCAGCTGTTCACTGAGGTGCAGGTGGGGAGATAAGAAATCATCACAGGCCTTCCTCTCATATCCTCTCTCTGAGTGGCAGCCAATAGAGCACAGAGCGCTCACCTCCTTTCATCTGCCTCGCAGCACTTCCTATGAGATTGAATGTCACTAACTCCTGCTACCTCTCCTTCTTTCTGTTTCTTTCTCTCTCTCCATCTCTGTCTATCTTTCGCTACAGATAGTGGTGCGGACACGTCAGGAGAAACACAGAGCAAGAGAGACGAGAAAGTGAGAGGAAGAAGAGAGAAGAGGAAGGTGGTGTACAATGTGCTAGTGGAGTGGAGGAAGACGAGTGCAGGTGTTTTTCTGATATTCTCGGGGTGTCAGAGAGGCCGACGAGGACGCCAAGATGGGAAGAAAGAAGATCCAGATCACGCGGATTATGGACGAGAGGAACCGGCAGGTCAGTCTCTCCTCTCTTCTTCGTCCTAATGCCAATTCAGGAATCCTGTCCAGTGGCCTTAGTGTCACTGATCATTAATGTTTTTTTAAAATGTAGGTCTCACTCTCACATTTGCTTTGTACCATACAATTAATAGTAGATTTTCAATAATAAATATTAATGCATATACAATCGCACTTCTTTAATCTCCAACTATGCTGTAGGCAACCTGAAATGATTCAGATGAATGCCAAGACCAACAAGTTAAAAACTTAATTTAAATCATTACTGCAGACTATAGTGGTCTCTCCTTTTAACGGGCCCACATTACTGAGAAGATAGTGCTGGAGCAGAGCAGAGTTGGCCTGCAAACTGTTAGATTAATAGACTTTCACTAAAAATTAATCTGAATCTTAGATGCAACACACTGATGGTGAAAGAAGTGATAATTTTAAAACAAAAGTATTTAAAAATGTTTGAGCATTATCTGTATTGATACAGTGTTAGTATCATCAACCAGGTTCAATATATAGACAAAGCTAAAATCGACGGGTCAGATAGGTCATTTTGTTATTGGTTAGTTAAGGGTCACCTGCACAATGGCTAATAAAGTGCTGTCCCAGCATCTAAACCAACCCTTAGCTGCCCTCGCTCAAGTGCACCCAGACTGCCAGCCAGCCAGACAGACACACAAAGTCCCACTCGTTAAAAAAGGGATCGGGACACGTTTGCAGTCGTACTTACAGACGCGGCTCCCGCACACCACCCTACAATTTCAGTGCTGAGGAAGTTGATGAGGCAGCAAAAGCCAGCGTTAGCCAGTCAGTGTGTGGGTGCAGAGGCTAGCAGAGGGAGAGGGAGGTGAAGAGAGGGCTGACTGTGGCCTCTCTCTCTCTCTCTCTCTCTCTCCCTCCCTCTCTCCTCACTGGAGGGCTTGAGACGGGGCCCAGAGGGGGCCCATTGCGCTCCCTGTGGTTGCAGCTGGTTGCTAGTAATTAGGAGCAGCCACTGTACCGCAGCACCCTCTCATTAGCAGGGAGGGTCAGCAGGACATTCGGTGTCCTTCTCTCTCTGTCTTTTTCTCTCTCTCTCCTTCTGTCTGTCTCTTCTCTCTTTCCCCACACAAAAAAAGTGCCAACGCTCTGGCCAGCCACAGAGACAGGCTGGAATTCACCCTCGTCTGCTCACGCTAAATATAAACAGCGCAGCCCAGCTCAGTCTGGCCTGCTCCAGCCGCTGTCTCCCACACATACACATCTCTCCCATTCACTGTGCCTGCTGCCTCCCGTCCACTTCTCATCACTGTTCCACTATCAGGACAATACACTCTGTGCTAATTTCCGGGCTAGGCTGATGTAGCATATTATAGTAATTGAATGTCCATTCTGAAGACTCTATATGATACAGGCAGATTCTTCTAGAAGGCTTTTTCGTTGGGCTCCTGCTTTAAGGGTACGATAATGAAAAAAAAAGAAAAAAAAAGAAAAGTACCCCATCAAAACTGCTTGGATGCGCCCCATTCACACCCTCTCAAAATATCATTTGCACCGTCTTGCCGGCGAAAGAACTTTCTTGCCGTGCTGGCGGAAAGCTAATTGAGGTTTTGCTCGCTCTCCTGAGGGTGATAACATAACAGCCAGTGCCCCCCTCCTCCACTCTCCAGCTCAACCCCTTTCTCTCCGAAAGCAAGTGTGGAGGTAGCAGTTCATCCGAGTGAGAAACTCAGAATTTACAGGACAGGCCAATTATCAGCATAACACCCGGCCCTGGGTGGGATCCAAACATGGAGGCAAGCAGACAGAAAGACGGCTGCTAGGAGCATCAGCATCTGCGCTCTCTGCCCTGGCCTACACCTACAACATCAGCAAAAAAAAAAAAAAAAAAGGCAGAAAGACAAGAAAGGGGGTAAAATGGGCTAGTGTAAAAAAACACTTTGTTGTCGGCTGCTGCTGAATTAATGAAATGTATTCATTTATGCTGGAGTGAAGATTTTCAGGTCTAATTGAATTGAAAATATGGGCTGGAGTGGGCTTGAAGAGGTAAAGAGTGGCTGTTTGAAATTCACCACTTCGGTAGTCGTTGTTGGCAAACGTGTTGTTTCAGGAGGGCTTTGGCCCTTAGCTGCAGCTGTAACCACAGAACAGCTCAAAAGACAATGGCTGGTAATTAACAGTTATCATGTCCATCAGATTTCAAATGTCACGGTCTGCATCTTAGCGAGTAGTTATCAGTGACAAGCAGGCATCGTGTGAGTGGCGTTTGGCCTGCTCAGCATAGACTTTTCACTAGAGATTATGCCTCAAACTCCTTTATTAGAGGATGTGTATATATGTGTGTATATACTGTAGGTGCGTACCTCTTCTTTCACGGACTATGAACCTCATTTCTGTTCTCTGGGGTGCCTTCCTCACCCAGGCGAGCTGGTCATTAACATATCGAGCCCATTGTGAAGATCAGTTTGAGTCTTTATCTGTGCAGCTGTGCTGCCAGCGGCCTGTGTTCACAGCACAGAGTTGAGGAAGCTCCTTAAGTAGGCTAATTAAATACGCCAGCAATGTTGCACGCTGCTTCTTGCATCATTATGGGAAGTGCTCTAGAAAGCCTGTTGACCTATCAGAATTTGTATGGTGGAGGCTGGCAGGGGTTGGGAGGTCTGTAATTGCAGTATCCATCAAAACAAAGGGATTCACTTCAAGAGAAAGCATGCCTTTTTGGGGCCATATTTCATAACAGTGGTGCAGCCTGGAGGTCCAGGGCTACATGTATTGCTCTGTTTTGCTCTTTGAATTAACCCTGTTTGGGTAGCTTGTGAGTTTTACTGCCTGTGGAGCATATTGGACATTGTGGTTTCATGCTGGACTTTGGGGGTTACATAGACTAGTTGACTAAAATGCTCACTCATACATGCTAGAGACAGGGCCTGGTTTAAATTTTTAGAGATGGAAGCAGCTGAAAGATGCAGCAAGAGGTTCCAAAAGGAACTCTTTGCTCATATGCTATCATTCAGTGTTAGTGCTATCATTTATCGTTAAGTTTTCACTCTCCTCTCACTACAATGAGCAGTTGTTTCAAGCAAATTATCTTTGCAACAAAGGCTTGTTCTTCTGGTTAGTTAGTTTGTCGTTCATGATGCACATGGTTCATTCACGTGATGTCATTGATAAGGATGTGTGCATATGGGTCATTTAAGGACACAAGTTTAAACCTTCACAATTATAATTACCTTCACAAAAGTGTACCATCAAGTTGGGCAGATCAGATATGAGCAAAAAAATCAGAATTGAACAAAAAGGCTTGTAATGTGAACGTAGCTTAAAGTGTTAATACGGCTGCTGTGCATAACCTCCTCAAAATGAAGCTTCCAGATTTTGGAATGTTTGAAGCACTTTTGTTTTTGCCTGTTTTAAATTATAACTGCTCACCTACCTTTTTAAATAACTAGTGATCTAGCAAACAATTCAGAATAGACAACATTGATCATGGGACAAAAAACACCTTTGAATGATGCTTGCACTGTGTAAAGTAAAAGGAAACCTAGAAAGATCAGTGGTTTGATTAGCTAATTAATTCAGTGATGGTCAACAAATTAATTGACTCTATAAATAATAGCTGTAACTTCAATAATAGTTGCACAACCCCTAGTTGGACACTGACTGAGCCAGTAAGTTTGCACTGTCAGTGAGAACAGGTTGAGTTTGACCCTGACACTTTCATAATGATGCCAGTAGAGATTGTTCCTCTCTTCTCGGTTCTCTCGCTGCCATGCGCTTGCACTGTGGATTAAAAATGGAAGAAGCAGAGGTCCTGTTATGCATGCCACCCTGTCCTTCTGGAACGTTCCCCCAGCTGCCCCTTAAGTGCATCCGGATGGAGGAAGAGGAGGAGAGATAGGGAAAGAAGAAGAAGTAGATGAATGTAACTGGCGAGCTTTGCTGAACAGGCCAGATTTGACAAGCTAATTGCAAAGCTGTGTAGGGGGCGGACACCTGCCATAATAGCGTGGAAGGGCAGAATTATCCCGTAACAACCCCCTTCCTCCTTTCTTCATCCTCTGCTACCTGCCTGTCCGTTCTTCTGCTCAGTTCAAGCTCTGACTTGCTTCTCCAGTTCTCCAAGCCTGCAATTATTAGCCTTAACGATGACATGCATCTGTCTCGCTTGGACAGCACAAAATAGATGGGCAAAAGCATAAGTGTGCTGTTAAATTAGCTCCCCCAGTGAAACAAGCCTTAATTACTCTAGTGGACTCAAAAGCCTCTAATGAGAGCTGCCTCTCCTGGAGAAAACAGCAGCTCTCCAGCGTGGATTGTATAGTGACAGCTCTTTGCCTGGTGGATGGTAGAGCATAATATTATGAGTGCTATTGTAAGTAAGGACCCCAGGGGGACAGTTCTGCGAAAGCGTGCAACAGAACTTTCCCCTGGTTAAGTGGAGAGAGAGCGTGATCGAGAGCAAGAGGTTGAAGGGATTATACCAGGTACCTTTTCAGTTTTTACACATTAGGTTGTTTCTTTCACGTCGGCTCATTGTGCATGTGTGATCCTTATGCCTAACGACGTCCTCTGTATGCCATTAAGCAGGCTCACTGGGGGTAATTGCTCAAGTCATTAAAAGTTTGATGATTTTTCGCTGTTGGGTGGAGCACCGCCCGCCCTTGCTTTGGCTTACTTTGGCTTCCGCATGTCACATGCTCATGACACACTCTCTCTCTCTCTCAATCTCTCTCTCTCTCTCTATCTCTATCTATCTCTCTCTCACTCTCTCCTTCCATCTCCCTCTCTTTTTGTCACCAGGGAACGAGCAAAGCGCATCCCTCCAATCCCCTCCCTTCTCTACCCATCTGAGTTCCTAAAAGCTCTTGAGCTAAGACTATTATTCTTTAATGGGTGAAAACATGCTTGATAGCGAAGAGAGAAAGAAGGGAAAAAAGAGCAGAATGGAGGGTTGATGAAAAAGGGCTAGCTTTTGAGGCCACTGGATACATAAGGTCTGCCTATGCTACAGGTCTTGCAGTGTAATCAAAGGCCATGTGGATTATTTGAAGTGAACTTTTGTTTTTAATGCAATTAAATTACATTAGTCTACACTTGTATGTTTGTGAGGGGAAATGGTGTAGGTGGCTTTGTTGTGTAATTTATGGCTGATGTCAACAACAGTGAGATGATTCAAACTGTAACACACCCCAGCCCCCCGCTGCCCCCCCAGCTAGGAGACTGTGTTGTGCCTGATGATTCATTGTAATGCCAGAACAAAACCATCTGAGTGATGCACATCATAATTATATCATACGATGTGTGGTCATAAATTTCTTGCCCCCACATGCTTGTGGCTTTCGTTTTTTTCCATTAGCAAGCACAACATGAAGTCCCAGAGCTGTCTCTGATAGCAATAATAGAATCCTACGCATTTCTTTAATGTCAACACTGACAATGTTGCGATCCAGAGACCCTTTACCCCACTAACACCCCAAGAGCATCATACACAAAGATCTAGCACTTCATGTAGGGTTCAGGCTCAGCCCTCAGACATCCAAATCCTCATTTCATGCGTTAGCATCACGTCCATTTCCCACTCTCAGCCCATTTCTGTTTCAGCTATCCACAGTCATAGCTTCATTGCAATATAAAATAACTATAAGACTGTCTCTAAGGATTTTCTTGGTTGACCAAAAGACCCAAATTGTGACTATAACTTGGCCAGTTGCCAATCAACAAACATGGGAATGTAGAAGTTAAAACCACTATGTATTTTCACAGTAGGTTTTAAAATTTTTAATTAACAAATTAGGCTTTTTTTTTCCCATTAACAATTGCAACATGGAGGCAAAAAATAAAGCCATTTTGTTTTTCATGTGAACGGTGACATAATGCCATCCCAACGAGCACCCCAAGAGTGTCAAATGAGAAGACCTACAGAACTCACTTCCAAGGTCGCTCCACCATGCAGGCGGGCTAGCCCCAGCTGCCCGGCTAAAGTCTCTGGGTTTCCATAAGTTCAATGGTGTTTGCATTGTACACTTCCAGAGATGATGTAGCTGGACAGCAGGGAGGGACCTCTGCCTGTCTCGCAGGCCTGCGGAAGGCATGGGTCACTCTACTGGCTGCACACATGACAGTGGACTACATAAGCCTCCTGCTGCTTGTTACAGAAATCATTGGAACGGACACCCTTCCTTTTACTTAGCCACTCCTCTTTTCCAGCATCCTTCCATCCTTCCCCATTAGATATCAGACACAAGCATCACCTCCAGTGCCCCAGACCACTGCTGCCCCACATGGCTTGTTTTTCATGTTGGCTGTTTTCCCTAAGGACAGCTTGTGATGGAGTGTCTGACTGACAGGCCAGTCCTTGTCATTTTTCGGAGGTGAAACATACACACATGCACACTCTCATGCACACACACACACACACACACAGAGAGAGAGAGAGAGAGAGAGAGAGAGAGAGAGAGTAAAACTAGGGGCTACTAAATGCTATGTCTACACCTAAACGTAATCCTAACTTAACCTTTAATTTTGTCATCATGAGGATATTTGGTCTCCACAAGAAGCTAAATTCTTGCACACACTCTTGTATACAATGGGAATGATAGGGGTAGTGGTATGGACAAATTATGACATCATGATACTTAAAACCAATTTATAAATGTACAGTATGTATCACAGTATTTAGATTTAAAATAAGAAATAAACAAGGAGTAAAGTTAACACATAAATCACTAAAACCACTCATTTTTTTATTCTTCAAGTGTGAGACACTGTTGGTCTCACTGGATGTCAGTCATGAAAATTGGAAACAGTGTTCACTCTTTATTCATGTTCACCCTGCATTCACATGATGTTCAGTGATGTCCAGTTCATATGAACCCTGTGTTTATACATGAAAAGTAATACATTATGAAGAATCTTATTTTATCCAATCAGTGTATTACAACAAATTGCACTCCTTTTTAAATAAAAAATAAAATCTTTTTAGGTTCACATTTGAGCAAATAAATAAATGTGATTATTGTGGTTAACTCCACAAAGGAATATGTTTAATTGTGATTAATTTTAATCTGGCCTAAAAATAAGATAATGGGATAATGGACTGACATCCAATTGGTTGCTTGTTACTACGCAGTAAGCAAACGCTGGTTGTTTTTGTTGTTGTTTAGAGGCTTTCTATAATTGTATTAATTCTCTCTTTTTATGATTGTACCCATGATATACTCAGAAAAGCGTACTGTGACATCATTCATCAGGGTAATGATAACATATCAGCACATTTCCCACCCCTACACAAATGCATGCTGAATGTACGCTCCCACACATGTAGCCAAGCAGATGTCATAAGACAGTCACACAAAGCACAGAATGCATTTGTCCCTTACACATTTTGCACAATGCTCACATGCATATGTTATCATAATCCATATTGAGGAATCATGCAAACTCCTCAGTACTTACAAACATTACCCAACATACCTCACCTACACAATCTCACCCATTTCCCCTTCCGTGGGAATGAGGAGGGTTATTTTTAACTCCCAGTCGCTGTAATTCATGTCCTACAACGATCACTCCTATTCGCAGACCCGTTCTACACAGCCCAACCCCCACCCCCGACCCCATCCAAAACCTCTCGACAACCATTACCAGCCTCGGTGTCTATCTACATCTGCACCACAGAGAACAGAGCATGCCAGAGAATGGTCCAAACAGAGAAAGACTAAGCTCCACTCACCAGCCACTTCATTAGGTACACCTGATTAATTGCTTGTTAACACAAATAGCTAATCAGCCAATCACATGCCCCAACTCAATGCATTTAGGCATGTAGTGGTGGTCAAGACAACTTGCTGAATTGCAGACCGAGCATCAGAATGGGGAAGAAAGGTGATTTAAGTGACTTTGAACGTGGCATGGCTGTTGGTGCCAGACGGGCTGGTCTGAGTATTTCAGAAACTGCTGATCTACTGGGATTTTCATGCACAACCAGCTCTAGGGTTTACAGAGAATGGTCCGAGAAAGAGAAAATATCCAGTGAGCGGCAGTTGTGCAGACGAAAATGCCTTGTTGATGTGGGAGGTCAGAGGAGAATGGGCAGACTGGTTCGAGATGATAGAGAGGCAACAGTAACTCAAATAACCAACCAAAATCTCTGAGGAATGTTTCCAACACCTTGTTGCAAGTATGCCACAAAGAATTAAGGCAGTTCTGAAGGCAACAGGGGGTCCAATCTTTTCCTAGTACCTAATAAAATGGCTGGTAAGTGTATCTGCTCATGGCTGGAACAGAGTTAGTAGCATAGGTTTCTCACTTGGAGCTGAGAGGAAAAAAATATGAAGAGTTATGAAAAGGTCAGCATTTTCATTCCTGGCATACAATTAGATGAGAAACGTTAATATAATTACTGTATTTCTGGCATCGTGGGTCATCGCAGTGACCTTATCAGAGGCTGCAAGAAGTTTGGAGAGAACAAGAGAGAAGTTTGGCATACAGTACATGACTCATAGCTTTACTTCTTCTCAGGTACTCGATATCTCTTAGATGTTAGATAGAGCTGTTTCCAGGATATCTTTTAGTATTGATCAAAACATCAATATTCTAACCTATATGCTTTATATATTTTTGTAGGGCAATTGTTGACGATTTTTGATTGATGTGTCATGGGCCCTCGCTCATAAATTCATAAGTTACTCTTGGAAAAAATCAAGTTTATAAATCAATCAGTACACCTCAGAACTCAGCTGTGTGTTTAGTCTCGTTGATCAAGTGGAAAATACAACCCCAGCATCATTCCACATAATATCAGACTGGTCTGTGGTTTTCCACTGTCTCTGTAGTCAGTCATGAGTGTGGGGGTGCTGTCTGGGGTCTGACCCCACTGCCCACATCTCTGCTGCATGTTGTATAACTGGGATCATGAAACTCTACCTGTTTTGGTGCATTTTTGCAAGACAGTGTAGCGTCTGTATGTCATGGCAACTGAACATTGCGTAACTACAGCTCTATATCGCATTCTCAATCAAATAAGCAGTACAACTGAACTGCAAGTGAGACTGGCTTTCTTCTTTGTTGTTTTTAACCTTAGTGATATTGTACAGATTTCCTCTTTTTATCAAAATTTAAGTCTAGTTCTGTGCATGGTCTGCAAATAATGGTATCACTGACAGTATGTGCGTGTGTACACCACATTGTCCTGCTCTGCAGGTGAAATGAAGTGCTGGCCTGGGTCAGCAGCCCCGTGCATACTTAGCAGCAGTCAGGCAGAACAATGTCACAGCACTGCATAAAACCACTCAGCCACCAACATGTCCAACTCCAGCTCTCCAGCCCCATGGCTCCCAGACTACCTCTCAGAATGCTTGTTCAACCCCAGTGGGATGCAACAATTCGGACATCATTTCTCAAATATTTGTCAGACTCAATTTGGGTTCAGGTTTTATGTTTAGGGTTCTTGCTTGTCCAGTTACCCAGCTTTGATGGATGTTTGCTTATGTTTACTCTTTCTCCACACTTTATTAATCCTCTAATATTTTTAGTCTTCCTTAAACAAGTTTTAATCTGGCACCCAGGATTCACTCACATTGAGGTCCATGAGGTGTACATGAAAAAGTGGACATGGGTGAAACAGCAGGTTAAGGTAGAGTTGGGTTGCAATTTCGTCAGGCTGCAGTCTGGTTCACAAAGATTTTTTTGTTTTTAGCCAGTTTTCTCTCCAATTTAGCCGTCTCCAATTTCACCCACTAATTAGGACTCCCCCAATCACACGACACTATCAACGCTAGGAGGATCATGGCTAGCACAGGCTTCCTCTCAGACTGGCGCTCACGCAACGTCATTGGACAGCCGAACGCGCTCGGATGAAAGCTCCAACCGCCTGATCTGTTGCATCTGACTAGCAACGCGTTGAGTGATGGGGATGAAGTGGGAGCCATCCTAACCACCCAGAGAGAGCGTGGCCAGTTGTGTTCTCTTGGACTCCTGGCCACGTGACCTGAAGGTTGCTGGTTCGATCCTCTTGGCTGACAGTTCATGACTTAAGTGCCCTTGAGCAAGGCACCTAACCCCCAATTGCTCCCTGGGCGCCATGGATAGGGCTGCCCACTGCTCCGGGCAAGTGTGCTCACTGCCCCCTAGTGTGTGTGTTCACTAGTGTGCATGTATGTGGGTGTTTCACTGCACGGATGGGTTAAATGCAGAGGTCTAATTTTTGTAATCTTTGTAAGCTACGGTCATGTAAGGCTACAGTCCAATTATAAGAACATTTTATCAGCTGCAGTCAGGTTGGGTCAGAAATTTGTTAGGCTGCAGTCTGGTTCAGACATAATTTTGTTATGCTACAGTTGGCTTCAAAAGGAATTTTGTCAGACTATAATCTGATTAGGGCAGAATTTTTATGCCACAGTTGGGTTCAAACAGAATTTTGTTGGGCCTAGTCAGGTTGTGCCAGAATTTTGTCAGGCTACGGTGAAGTTGGGACAAAATTTTTACAGGCTACAGTTGGGTTCATATATAATTTTTCTCAGATTATAATCTGATTAGGACAGATTTTTTCAGGCCAGGATTTTGTTTGTGTAGTTGGATTGGAATAAAATTTTGTCAGTTGACATTGGGTTCAGACAAAACTGTCCAGAATTTTATTGGACCATAGAGAGAGTAAAAACATTTTTTTTCAGGTTACAGTTGGGTTGGGACAGAATTTTGTCGACTACAGTCTGGTTCAGACAGAATTTTGTCTAGAATGTTCTTTGGCTGTTTTTAAGTCTTTATCACTTTTTAGTGGTACCCTACATTCTATAGTTAAACTCTAGAAAGCTTCTACACCCCTCGGTTAGACATCTACCCCCTCCAATCTAATCTGAGTATGCATGCTGTGGGAAAATTTGGAGTGTGCCATGGCGTGTGCTGCGCTGTGCAAATCAGTTTGTCATTGCCAAGACTGTGTGCGTTTGCAGCAAGTGCAGGCGGGAAGAGAGCAAGACTAATGACAGCTGGGAGGGAGCTGGTCTCACTGGGTGTGGGGATAAAGAGGCAAACAGTGCAGGCTGCTGTCTCGCCATGCTCAGCTTACTGCTCTCACAGGACCACTCAGGTACACAGCCCACCTTACCACCACTACGCAATCCACTGCCTTAGCCAGATCTAATATCTCTATCCTTTCTCCTCCCCTGGGTCTTACAGAAAGGACAAATTTATGTGTAATCATTCTGTTTGAATAGAATAGCTCTAAGCTTAACATTTCAGTTAACACTGATTCTGTGCAGTCTAGAGGTAATTGGACAGTGAGATATTTAGTTTTTGTTGTTTTGACACTGTTCTCCAGAAAGAGATGGTTACCCCTTAAACTGCAGGCTTCAGATATAAATCTTAAAACATATTATTAAAGAATAAGTGTAAATTATTCAGGAACTATATAAATGAAATGAAAGTCGTGCTATTATGACAGTGGGGAAATTGAAGCCTCCAATTTGGCGGTATTTGTGCCTATATATGTCAAGGTCCCCTGAAATGGTACAGCAATGTATAAAAAATTGATTCATATACAGTTAATCAAGTGTAGATGTGAAAATGTTGGTGTCACTTTCACTTTAACCTCATACAATATTTTCTGTCAAATCCAATGTGCTGGAACACAGAGCCAACCCAACAAAACTCTGTCACTGTCCACTTACTAGCCCACTGTCCAGAGGACTGTAATATCCAAAACATTGTAATGTTCTATGACTTCAATTGCTCTCTGGTTGCATTTGTGTATACTTTGGGTAATGAATCACTTTAAATTCACATAAATTGAATGAAGAGAAATGAGAGATGATTTGTGTTGTGTTGGAGGATATAATTGGGCGCTGTAATCACCTGTAATGTGGAACATGTGACATTACTCCCACTCCACTGGCGCTGACCCAGGGGCTGTGTGCTTTCAGAGACACTGTATAGCTCATTGGATTATATTGCATTATACCATTCGAAATGAGGCTTGCCGCAAGCTGTGACCAATTAAAGTTGAACAAAGCCAGCTCATCTGCTCAGCTCTGCTTAGTAGGTCAGTGAAATTGGCGGAAGTGAACACACACACATGCACACACACACACACACACATACACACACACACACACACACACACACACACACACACACACACCCTCCGACTCCTTTTAGCTCAAGGCGCCGCTTTTCTGAGCTGCAGCTTTGGCATCTTTGTACGTTTTGCCATGTGCGATGCCATCCTGCTCCATGTGAGAGCACATTACCACGCTTCTGCACGCTGCCATTCTGTCATGTCCAAATCACGTACACAAATCTGGCCTCGCCTTACTTTATGTTACGTGTTAAACAGGAGCATGTCAGGGAGCTAAACTGTGTTCCTTTAAATGGCCTCTTGTGGATGTTAAAAGACATCTGAACTGGCTTCCTTGTAGGGCTACACAATGTGGGCAACATGCTAGCTTTGCAATTATAGGGCTAAATATTGTAATTGAGATACTTGCCATATAGACCTCTGAAGTGACGCTGTACTCTGTAGTTGGCATCATGCTCATATTAGGAACTCTAAGTCCATTAATAGACTTCACACTATTATAGACCAACACCACCTACTCAAAATGTACACTGTTAGTGCCAAAACAATGATATTTAGCCAAGCTTGCAGGTGGGGTATTTTGGAAAGGTTTCCAGTCTTATAATGTCAGTTTAGTGTGCAGCAGTGTTAGGCTGCACGTAGCAATATTGGTATTTTAGCTCCTTAATGATCTTGGAATTCAGATGATCAATTGGCATTTGTAGGAAAAATGTTTATAAGCTGGCAGTATGTATCAGTTTTAGAACATTTTAGTTTTTTTTATTTGGAGCTCCTAATATGAGCATAACGCTAACTACAGAATGACAACATGACTTTAGAGGTCTTTTGGTGAATCAGTAGTGTGATATAGCTAAGGATATAGATAAGGATATCCTGCCTTATTTTGATGAAAGTAGTTTACTTTTGTTGGATTGCCTTGATTCATTCAGGTAAGCAGGATGCTCACAGTGGACAGTAAAACTGAACTGTGTTTGTTTAGAGGGCCCATGCTGTACTTCAGCCTTCTGCAAAGTCAGTATTGCAAAGGCCAATATTGTGATAACCATTAATAGACAATAGCCCTACTGCCTTGCTGTATGTTCCATAGGTATAAGTAGGCAAAATGGCCCAACCCAGCAGAGCCTGAAGCATGACAATAGGTCATCTCTGTATGGCTCAGGTTACTACAGGAGTGATGCATGAATTGCTGTAGTGCACCAGAAGGCTCATGTTACAGCAGCAGTTACAGGACAGAGCAATGAGGGAGAGCAGGGCAGGAGCAATGGAGCCGCTGTTTCACTAATGACACTGATTGCGCTGGCCAAGGAGCCACTGCTGCTTTCCGGCAGCTGACCTGTCTAACCTGAGCATGGCTGCTGCGCTGTCTGGTAGCTAATACAGTGATTGAGGCTAGACTGGGCTGAGGCCATCATGAAGTTCCAGCTGCACTGCTCAGTTTTATCCATTACTCCCAGTTAAGTCTTAGCTGATTCCCAATCTTTCGATAGGCCTCTCTTTTATTACACAACAGCCTGAGCAGCTTCAAAGGCTAAGGGCCAATAAATTCAGGCTGAATTCAGGCTGCTTTTTTCCACATAAAAATATTTTATTTCAGAAATATGGAGGATGTTGGATGTAAAAATGATGACCCACCCCCAAGTTTAAACAGAATTACAGTTATTCTTTTTTTAATATTAGGGTCAAAATAAAATCAAAATTGATCTTTTTACCTTAATGTCCCTGGTTAGTTCATCACACCATGTCATTGTAATGACAAAAATATTTGTTTTCCTGCAAACATTGATCACAGTGTAGTTACTATTGCTCACCTAAAAGTGTTTTTTTAATTGTGTCACCGTACGTTTTACCTCCCACCACCCCACCTATTATAAAGTGAAATGCTCAGCTAGCTCATAGGCCCTCCCTGACACTGTATCATTGGAAAAACAGTACATCATGGGGCAAAAGGAAAATTTTCTTGTGATTTCTAATTCACATCAGGTTTACCCCCTTCAAACCATACATTCATTATTCACATAATGATCTTAAGACTTCAAAACAGCAACTATTTTTTGCATTTTTTGCAATTTATTAATTATTAATTATTAAATTGTTATAATTTTTGCAATATAAATAGTTTGTATGTTAAAAGCTTTGAGAGTGAGGAATCTATTTCATTTAATCAAGTTAAGGCAAGGTCTGCTCCATTATCATTTTACCCAACACATCTGCTTTTTTTGTCCACCCTTCTCTTCCAGGTTACCTTTACGAAGCGGAAGTTTGGCTTGATGAAGAAGGCCTATGAGCTGAGCGTCCTGTGTGACTGCGAGATTGCCCTGATCATATTCAACAGCTCCAACAAACTCTTTCAGTATGCCAGCACCGACATGGACAAAGTCCTGCTCAAATACACAGAGTACAATGAGCCTCATGAGAGCAGGACCAACTCAGACATTGTGGAGGTGAGTGAGTTTTCATCAGCTGCTTTTAGCACGACTAATAGCAACTTCAGAAAGGGCCAAATGGAAACGTGTGAGGATGTGGTTCATCTGCTGTTCTCAGGTTGACTAAATATTTGATTCCCTTCTCAGATACACATACAGTACAGAACAGTTCCAACTCTTTACGAGAAAATGTATATTATAGCATAGCTGAAGCACTGATGTCTGCCATTGTCCTGCATAGACACCTGTTTGCTTGGATGTAAGATATGAAATAGATCAGTTTCAGTTTAGGCGAGTTTAGACAAGCTACGTAGCCTTTGTATTATCCCAAAAGAAAGCACTTATATATATATATATATATATATATATATACACACACACACACATACATATATAAAGCTAGAAATACTGAAGAAAGCATAACTATAATAATACTTAGATACTTAGTAAATTAATCCACACTGTATAAGTTATGGAATAAAATAACAGTAATTATTAATATGAAGAGTCCAAACCTTTGAACCATGGCATAAATGACTAGATATGTCAAATTTCTTAGTTTTGGTTATATTAGTGCTGATCAGCTCAGGAATGACAGTATGATAGTGTACACCTGTGCCACTCTCACATAATTACACTGAATTATGAGCTGAAAGCTGGATGCTGTGTGAATTGTCCTGACCACTTCTCAGAATTATGAATATTTTTTTTTTCAGTCAGATTAAACATGACTGGTGATTAAATTTTAGACTCCACTTTCAAAAGAATTTATTGTTTTCAGTTATTTGGGTGCTGATCAGCTTAGTAGATATCATGCAAATATCTCGCACTATCGATTAATTACAATGAATGATGAACTGAAAGATCTAGTGCATGTATTTTTATGTAACCCTAGGGCCACGTTTGACATTAGCCATGACGTTTATAAAAACGGCTGTGTGCACATGTGATGAGACCATGCGACATATAGCTGGCGGGTAACCGTTTCCGGCTCATTCTTGTTCTGATAGGGCTTCAGGACGTCTGTAGGACCTGATAAAGTCTAGCCCAGCTTCAGTCTGGCAACTGCCACAGAGCACAGGTCACGAAGCAACTCCCCAGTTGCCAGACACGCTGTGTGGGGGCTTTAGTTCATTTTGCAAAGTGATCCTTTAACTCCTGGTCGATTTATTTCTTTATTTCCTAATTTGTATAGTGTAGGTGTTTCACACAAGTGTGTTTACTCATGACAAGCCAACCCAGCTGGTCCTCAGAATGCAGAATGCAAACCATAAGCATTCTACAGTAGTGCTTATTACAGAGTGCTAGATTTGCCAAGCGTGCACTGTCCTCATTTGTCAAAGCAGCATTCCAGTTTTGTAGGCCAAGACCATCGGCGAGTGGAGAACAGGGCTGACTGCGGCTTCCAAAATTTCTCTGTGACGCAGTTGAGGTTTCTCGCTCAGTACGAAACGTCCTCCATTGTAGCTAGCGCCCGCACCTTCGGACTAAATGAAAAGCAAACACGTTGGCACAGTAACGATAATAACAATGGAAAGGGGCTTGTTTGTTTTGAAAACCGATCGCCAAGACAGACACTGTGGCTCTGATACGACTGAGACGTTTTTATTAAACACTTTCAACCTCAAACCAGCTTTCCCGCGCAGCCTTAACATATTCCTGATTCCGCTGGCCCGGGTTGCCTCAAACACGCTTTGTTCTTCAGCCCGTGTTTGACAACGAGAACTTAATAGCTCAATAGCGTGACGTAGGAAAGTCTGTGATCCTAACTAAAAGCGTTCTGCTAAAAAGAGAGAAGGACTAAAATGGCATAAAAGGAGTCAGCTGTGGCGATGTTATCTTTTATTCATGCTGATGCCGCTGCTGGTGAATTACCTGCTCGGCAGAGCTGCAAAAGAACGCAAGTCGTCTGCAAGGCCTTGGTTTTCATCAGGGGCCTTCTGCTGGCCCAGCCCTCCCCGGCATAGTGCAGGCCCTCACCTGCATTAAAAATGAATAGACACACTCTTCTCCCCTTATGTAACCGCCACCCCATCACAGCCTTGCCTTTTTTCGAACTGTCTTTTTCTTCACCTCTCTTTTAAGAAGGATGCTGTAAAACCATGCTAAGGACACTCTGGTCTTTCCTTAAAGCAACCCCAAATGTGGTTCATCTGCCAAGGCACTATATCTTCAAAAGTTTGTACACACCTAGTCAAGCAACATTTCTTCTGAAATCAAGGAAAATTAGTCCCCACATTGCTGCAGCAACAGCTTCTTCTAGGAAGGCTTTACACTAAATGTTAGAACATTGCTGTGAGGACTTGACTGCATGTTAGCAGTATAGCTAACAAATAGCTCATCGGTTAGCATCATGCAAACTGCATGGCTACATTTCACACATTTGGTAATTTCACATATTAGGTAATCTCAGATAGAACAAAGTAGCAAACTTCAACAAACATGTTTGGCTCACTGACATCATTTGCTGCTGCTAGGGAACCATTTTTGCTGAGCTAACACTTAAATAACCATAAGGGCAGTGTTCCTCTTTTTAGGTATGTTGAGGCTATAGAATGACGTCTGCTGTAGTTGATGGAATGGCAGCTCTGTCCCATAAGTGGCATCTAAGGCACACACAAGCAGCAGAGTGCTGTCAAGCAGCAGGGCCAAGTGCACAAGCTGGTGGCATGGTGCCGCTCTTTCCCACGTCAGCCCTGTGGCCACTCCAGGGGAGCCTGGCCTAACTCACTAAAGCGGCCAACAAAGCAGCTCTTGTCCCTGCTCAGCAGGCCTGCATCTGTGCTAGGCTGTCCAGATCCCCCTGCAGCCCCACTGCCTTTGTGACCAGAGTTCAGAAGTGAAGAAGCAGAGCAGAAGTAAGCCACCTAAAGCCCAGTCTCTCTTTTCCCAGCCCAGGGCACACGCACTACCAAGCCCTGCCGCTGCCAGGGAACAGGGTCTTAAAGTAATCAAGGCCCGCCGTCAGCAGGAGCGGTGGCTTGGATTCTGGCTGTGATATCTGCACCATGTCTCTTTAAGGCTCCATTAAGAGTAGAAGTGTGCAGTGATAAGGCCAAAGGCTGTCAGTGCTTCTTATACTGAAGGCTGAATCTGTGAAAGAATGGCATTAGTGAGATCAAAGAACAAGATATGTACTTGATTGATTGAAACATGACTGATTATTTTTGTACATAAGAAGATTCCTTTCCAGCTTATATCAGAAAAAAAGTGGCGTTACGTCAGCATAAACACAAGTCATGGCTTAAAGCCACTGTTAAATGGAGTAGGAAATGTTATCTAACTTGCTAATGCTGGTTCCAGTTTGGTTCTTCTTGTTAATATTTGCAGCTACCAGTTATTCCTACAATGCTGTTTGTTACTTCGCTTATGTTAGTGGCAGATAATGTTACGTTTGTTTGGACAGTGTGCTTCTATGGCTGACCAACCATGATTATGTGACAATGAACAGCTGACAGCTAACCCATAACCCTAAATGCATGCATTGCATTGCTCTTTTAAACATGTCTTTTATTCTTTATTATCAAATTATTTGGGCCTTTGGAACAGCTTAGAAGTATGTAACGCACTGGAGATATAAAGAACTTCTCAAAAGAGGAACTGCCCATATCTTGCTGCCTGCGTAAAAACTGCAAGCTTGTTTTTCATCCGAGCGTTACGGTGTTGTGCAGCCACGCTATCCGATTTGGCCATGCGCTCAGCTCATCCTAATGGACGTGAAAGGCTCTGAATGAGTATTTAATGGATGAATTCTCCCCACTCCTCCCTCCCTCTCTTGCTCGCTCCCTGTCTCTCTCTCTCTCTTCTGGTGAAATGTGCTTCACATGGAGGCACTTACACTTATCTAAATTAAACAATTGCATTAAACTCCTAAACGCCACCCAAAACAGTTTGTACTCTCATTTGCCCATTTTTTATTTCGCCACGCACTTTCATTGGGTGGCAAAGGCTTCCCGTTCCATGTGAGACGCCGAATCAAAGGTCACATTCCTCCTCGCTGCCACCATCTGTAGATAAAGGCTTGGCCTTGTAGCGGGGCAGAACAGATGCCACACTTTCCACAGATGGATGTGTGCCTGGGGCACAGTTTGATAACCAAGCGCAGGGCTATGGACTTCATCTCAAGCCTGGCTTCTTGCAGTTAGCACCATAGCCCTACACTCAGATTGCTGGGCAAGGGAAAGGTGGAGAAACTCCACATCTGTGTGTGTGTGTGTATGTGTGTGGCCGGCGCACGGCGGTTCAACTTCAATAACACTCCAGGCGACAGGTGAAGCGTTGCGTGAAATCTCCCTTTGTGGATCCTGTCCACTTCTCCGTCTGATTAAAAGTGGCCGCGATCCCATCTGCGTCTCCCTTTTCAAAGGCTCCTGGTCTGAAGCGAGCCCTTTTATTTACTGAATAGCAGTGCGGGGTTGATGGAGCGTTTCCTCCGAGGTTACAGCTCCCATTCAGGGAGCTCGCGGGGGTCTTTAAGGACCACCGGTGTTCTGCTATATCAGGTCTCCGCCAGCACATTCTGTCCTTGCTTTCACCTTCGGCGCTGGCCGTGGAACGTGTAAGAAAGTGGGCCTGAAAAAGTCCACCGGGATGGATGTTTGCTCAGAGATCCTTTTTTAATAACACGCCTCCACAGAAGTTCATTTTAGTAGACTTTAGCAGAAACTGGCCAGACCAAAGAAACTTGAGATACGGACAGGTGATGTTGGCCAGTGGAGAAAGTTTGTCTTGCTCACGTTTACTATGGCAAAGCAGTCAATTAATGCTATTAATAATACCAGCAAAGCATTATATTTACATTGTAAGCATGTACTTAGCCAGAGGAATGGCGGATGAGCTTGCAGGAGCTTTGACACAGGAATTTACACATTATAATGATTTACCATCAACGTGCTTGAGAGGAAATGCACCCACTGAACATAGGCTGATAAGTGTCACAGTGCAGAATCATAGATTGGTGTCTGCGGTCTCCCCACTCTGTAGAAAGACCCCTATAGTTCCTGTTCCTCTTCCTGTGTGTTTCAAATTCAATTTTATTTGTGCTGCAAATGAAAAAGCTGCTGCAGGTAATTAAAATAATTCAATGATCCTTACTCTTCTTCCTCTCCAACTAGAGGTAATGAAATCTTCCCTGAGTCGCTCTAGGAGTTTACTCTCTTATTCCAAACACAGGCCCACAGTGTGTGGAGGATTCCTTGAAATCAGATATCAACCTCACAGCAGATATGTGGCGTCTACACGTCCCCTAACTGCCCCCTCACTCCACCCCCCACACCCATCATCTGTCTGCGACACTCCCCACAGTTACAGTGCCATGCTGGCAGAAGTCCATTCCCATTACCCGAATGATCATGCTTTGAACAGACTAGTAGGCCCAGCTACTAACTGGAGATGTGAATTCCATTGAATGTTTCTGTAAGTGTTTTGTTGCCTACTGTATCTGTATGGCAAATGCTGGCTTCAAGTAGGTCTGAATTAATTAGTGATTAAGTTGCAAAATTTGGCATGCATGCTCGTGTGACACTGACTGACACTTAGTATCACTTCACTGAATATTTAGGCAAGGCTTTTGTAACCTACTGTGTCTGTGTGGCAAAGATTTGCTTCATTAAATTTGAATGAATGATTGATTTTGAAATGTAAGTCCTGTAAGTTGCAAAAGGCAGAGCTAGCATGTGTACCTGTGTGACGTGAGTTGACATTTAGGATCACTTCGGCTGGTGTTCAGTGTCTTGTGTCAATTAGAATAGTAAACAAATCAGAGGCAAATGCAGCGTCTACTTTTTGGAGGTCATGCAAGGCCAGCATTGTAACATGTGGTTTTAAGAAACAAATGTTTTATTTCCTCTGCTGAGCAAATACTCAAATACAGACTTGTATATGTAGCGAGTATGAAGTGAGTTTGAAAAATGAAGATATATGCCACTGTAACTGATCTCGCATGCAAGAGTTAAAGGAAATACATCCCTAGCATTTTTTTCTGTAAAATTTTTCAAGGCGTTGAAAGGAAAGCGGCTGCCTGTCCCTTAAGGGCACGCTTTTGGGGACGTCTGATGGCGAAAAATTAAAATGAGCAAGATATGTAAATCTTGACCATTTTGAAATGCCAGCCTTGCCTTTCTACTTCCCTTCCATGAGATTCCAGTTTTGTTCCATGTGAATCACGCCATTGTCTTTGCACAAAGCACGGGACCCAAAAAAAGGTCCCTCAGTCCCTTAGCTCGAGAGTCTGAAGCTGAACATTTGAGCCGGCATACAAGGCTTTCCAAACAGCAGCACTACTGAATTTGCCATAACATACATATTCATTATAAAGCCACTCCAGCCCGTAAAAGCCCAGCGATAATGAGCTGCATTGGCGAGTAAAGCTGTGAACGTGGGATAGCAAAAAACGAGTGTTGGGGGAGGAAGGAAACGGGCCTGAGCTGTATGCCTGGGGTGGGGAGATATTTCTGATAAGGGACCCTTCATTACCCTGGTCTCGAGAGAAGGCGAGGGTGTGGGTAGTGGGTGTAGCTGATGTCATGCAGCCTTATGGACATATTTTTTTTTTAGTTGACCACTGAACATGTGGGGGCCCTGACACTCCTGCTTAATTTCTGCAGAAATACCACAAGTGCTCGGTCACCCCTGAGAGAGGTGCCAGTGTGAACTCTTCATCTGATGTTTGATAAATGCAGTTCTCCCATCATTGAATATGATCACCCTGATAGGGAAGTAATGAAAGCATTTCTTTGCAGTAATGTAATATTAAAGACGTACTTCTTCTTTTATTTACTTAAAAAACGTAAGTGGCCTATAATGCTTTAACACATTTATCCACAAGTTTCTTGAAAAGCAGGTGGACGCTGATTTCTGTTTGCCAGTTTAATTCTGAATGCACTAGAATTTAAGTGACATGAAGCACAAATGCAGCAAAAGATAACTCATGTTAT